>NC_056725.1:1617643827-1617943827 GCF_019279795.1 Protopterus annectens | reverse complement strand
TCCCAGAGTAAGTGGCCATGCTTATTTAAGCAGTGTTATTTTAACTGGAGATATTCTGCGTGCATATGTGTGTTTGCATGCACATGTTAACATCTGTCTGTGTCTGTCTGCATTGCCTAGTCTAGGCAGCATATCTGATACTGAAGTAGAGACACTGTACTAACCGTTATAATATTTCTGAGAAAGTAAACTCCAACTCAGCTGCTGTTGTCATGGAGAACTGTAATAACTGCTGACTGTAGTGCTTGTTTTATATTAAATCTTTTAGCAGAGGTCATGGGGAAACTGCTCTATCTAATGATAACAATGGCATGGACTTCCCGGCAGAAGCTCTTAGTAAAGAGCATATCAACTGCATATATTTTCTTCCTTTCCTTTTTTTGTGCTGTATAACCCTGCCTGTCTACAGTCTGCACTAGCACCTTAAGGTGTGAGGGCATGTATAAGATAAGAGGCATGCTGTAGTGAACAGTTGTAAGCTAGTAACAGTGATGTGAACACTCCAGTTGAGTGTGTTTGGTGGTGTTCTGTAGTGGAAGAAGGTATGATGCTATTTATTTCTTGTTATTAGATGATTAGGTTGCTGAATAAAATACGGAGGAGATGGACAGATAGTATTTTAATGACCACCTTGAAAGACGATACTTAATTTATTGTAAGGATTGCTCTATGTATAGAGTTAGGATGGATGAATGGGATATTGATAACCCTACTTGTAATAAATGCAAGGAAAGTAAAAAGACAAGAACTAGCATTGAAATAGGTATTCAGATAGATTACAAGGAAGAAAATATACACACACACACACACACACACACACAGATATGTATATATATATATATATATATATATATATATATATATATATATATATATATATATACCGTAGTACAGATTATACAGATTATTAAGCATAACGAACTTCAAACTGTGGCAGTACCAAACATTAAAACATATAATGAAGTAGGGAGGCTAACAACTGAATTCATATTATTTGATAGTGACAGTTATATAGCAGTTCAAAAATGAGCAGAGGATTACATATTAACTTCTACTGGTTTAAGTTCTCCAAGTCTTTTTGGCTATCTAATACCATGACGGGAATGGACCCCATTCCTAAGTCAAAGTATGATTAAAGTTGAAGTGAAATTAGTATTGTTTTAATCTTGGATGTTAGACAAAAATGCACTTTGTAGCACCTGCAATGTGCCCAGAACTGACTCCATCTGCAATTCATACTGGATTACACCTATCAGTAGCATATCTAAATAAGACTGTAAATTCTTTCTTATTAGACCCATTGCTTCTACCACTACTGTTCCTGTCTGGGTATCCTTCTTCCACATTACCCTCACTTCTGCCTGCAAATCCTGGTATTTTATGATTTTGTCTGTCTCTCTCTGTCTGTGTAAGACACTGTAATCACTGGGTGTAGCACTTTCAGTGATCAATGCTACTTTTATCTTCTTTTCATGGATTACTGTATCTGGTTTTATCACATCTATTTTTTTTAATTGTTGGTAGTGGGTGATCCCGTGTGATACAAACGTCATCATTCTCTATAATGCTTTGTAGCTCATATTTCCAATGCTTCTCAGTAACTTCAATATTGTAATGTTTGCACAATTCCCAGTAAAACAGTCTTGCCACATTATTATGCTTTTCACTACAGAGGCCCTCTGCCATTAGTGTATCACACCCAGCAACAAGATGTGTGACCGCTTCCAGTTCAGTTTTACAGAATCTGCATTTTTCTCTTTCTCCCACATGTTCAATGGATGTTGTAAACCAACATGTATGTTGTCCACTGTCCTGGGATGCTAATACTAACATTTTATCTTTTGGTTTAAATTCACCTCTCCTTAACCACTCCTGCATCAGATACTGGTCAACATGAGGTTGTTCCAGGAGTTTTCTATACTTTCATAGGATCATAGGATCATAGGAAGTTAATAGACTATTGGCCCTGAGGCCCTTACAAGCCTAGCCAAGAATTTAGCCCATGTTCCAACAAGTCAGCACCCTATGCCACTGTCCAGCAGGGACATAGGTGGAATCCCAGGGGTGTATTTTCTGTTCCCCATCCAGTTATCCAGGTTGCTCTTAAAAATTTTTAATGAGGTACTCTGCTTTACATGGAGGTGGAGTCTATGCAACAAAAGGGGGAGTCTCTGGGGCACAAGTCTGTCTTGCCAACAAGTCCTATTGATGTCATAGACCAGGTTGAGGTCTCAAGTGCGGGTTACTCGAGTGGAGCCTGGCTTGCAGATATGCAGCAGTCCCATCAGGGCAGGATCAGAGATTGCTTTGTATGCCAGGCAGAGGTCACCTCTGAGGAGTCTGTAGGAGACTGAGTAGAGGGACAGGGCTTTTAGCCTATCTGTGTAGGGTAGATATTTGAGGCCCTGGAGTAGATGTTTGAGGCCCTTTCAATTATATTTATGCATTTTCTACATTTCTTATCTGATCCTTCTCCTTATTATATTCTTTCTTTTGTTATTTTGGCACATTGCATTGCTGCCTGTTTTTTGTCTACTTCTGGTTGTGTTTCCATTCCTGCTTGACTCCAACATGCTTCTGCTGAACTAAACAGGGAAGTCATCTTAGATTTGTGGTTTTCATGTTTCAACACTTTCACAATATAGTGAAAAAATCAGTTGGATCTGATGAGGTCAGCAGATATGTATACAGTCTTGTAATTGCACCTCTATACACATAATCAATTTCAGGAAGGCCCATATCTCCTTCAGAACAAGTAATATATAAGTATAGACTGATTTCTATATATCATATGATAAATGTGAAGCATTTTTCTTGTTTTCCTTTCCAACTGATTCAATACCTTTCTGAGCCAGTCAATCACCTCAAAACTGTAAGCTAGAACAGGAAGAGAAATTTGGTTTATACTTTATAGCTTGGACTTTGTTCCTAGATGTTAGAGCCATTTTCAGTATTAATTTTAGTCTTCTAAAATATTCTTTGCTGAGTTTTGCTTGCATTTGTTCATGTTTTATTGTTGGTTATTCATCAGTTCCCAATTATTTACAGTATATACTCCCTTCTGCTCAAGTTCCTTTTGTATCACGTATCTGTCCTAGACTGTTATTTTCTTAGTACTGCAGCTTTCCTGCTTTAAATGTTGCTTTTGCACATTTATCAAGACCAAATGACATTCTTATATCATTTGAGAAAGTTTTGACCACTTCCAGTTGTGCTTTCAGATCCGTATCTGATGGGCTATACAGTTTTCAATCATCCACACAAAGAAGATGAGAATCGTTACACTTTGTTGTTGTCTGATAGCCAAATTTTAACCATGACCTAATCTGTTTAGTAGATAGGTTAATGGGTTATGGGCAAGACAAAAGTGCAGTGGTGATAAAGAGTCAGCCTGGAATATCCCTCTTTGAATTTTATTTATTCCTGGGATAATAATTTGCCTTTTGTCATCGCATAGACTGTAAAGTGGTTTGCCAATGTTCCATGGTCACTGTAATGTAAATGATCAGTGTAGGATGTATCTCATGCATCTGTAAGCACTCTATTATCCATGGATGCGGGATGCTAACAAATGATTTTTTTTATAATCTAACCATGTCATACTTAGATTCTTCCCTTTTTCAATTCTCCATTATGACTTTATTTAATAATAAATTAGCCTTTATTCCATACAACTTTTATTTGTTACCCTTTCGTTCTATTTCCTTGAGTTGTCATCTAAATGACTATGAACTCTGCCAACATCGATTCCAGTATATAATTTATACATCGTCGTAAAGCAAGTTGTTGGCCTATACTTTTTAGGGTAGCTTGCAGGTTCACGCTTAAGGAGGAGTATCATTTTCCTGTTGTTAACCAGGCTGGTGTCTGTTCACTGTACACACATAAGTAGTTCTTACTCAGGACGAAATCTTTATGTAACAATGTTAATATTTTTAGCCAGAAGTTAGGTACTGCATCTAGGCCTGGAGTTTTCCAGTTAGGAGCTAATCTTGATTTTGTTTCAATTTGTCTGGTCAATACTTCATCCAATTTCATATCCTGTACAACTGAACTTCTTATGTTTCTTTTACTTTTGATATCCATTCTATCCATTCGGCATCTTTGTTATGCTCCATGGGGTCTTCGTAGATATTTCTCCAAAATGTCTCTATTTCTTCTTCTCTTTTTTTGATAGTGTTTCTGTTCCTTGTGCTTCTACTCCTTTTGCTTTGCTTCCCAAAAACATTTTGGGGTCATCAATGGATTGCACATTTTGTACTTTTCCTTTATATTTATCTACATATCTTCTAAGTTTTTCAACCCGAGATCTTTGGTTTATTATTTGCAATAGTGTATGATAGATCCTGGTCTGTTCTAATACTGTGCACTGCTTTTATCAAGTATCTTTCTAAGTATTTTTGTTGATCTGTTCCCTCTTCTATACTCTTCTAACAGTGACACTTCTTGTCTTGATTGCTTTATAGGTTGTTTTTTCCCGTACGTCCGTGATGGCATTTGATTTCTTCCCTTCTGTGAAGATAGGTGAAGGCTGCCAGCCTAGCCAGATAGAATTCTGTAGATAATTCTGTCATTTGTAAATATTAATGTAAGCCACAAGCTTATTCTCTTAAATTTGAAAAGACTGCACTGGATATTGACCTGCAAAAATGTAACAACAGTACATTCTGCTGTGAGAGAGCTAAGTCAAGCATTTCATGACTGTCTTTGATGTTAAAATTCGGAGCCGATATGTCTAGAGGGAGGCATCCTGCCCGTTGTTTTAAGACCAGAGTTAATGGCTAGATTTTGCATGTATAAATGTCCTTTATTGCTCTGGTGTAAAGAATGTAAATGTAGTTTCTGTTAGCCTGGGAACACCAGAGAAGTGTGAAGAATGATGTCATGTGAAGCAGCTCTGTGTTATCAATTTAAAAAGAGAGACTCAGAGAGCTCTGAGCATTTGTCTTGAGAACATTCAACTCACAACTTTCCTTGTTTTCTGTATGTAAGTAGGATCTTAGACTTTAATGTTTCTCTTAGAAATAGCTAGGAAGTAGGAAGATTAGACTAAGTGTTTTCTGTGGATGTCAGAACTTTTGCTACATTTATTTTAAGTATTTCTCTGTGATCTCTGAACTCTTGACTAGCACTGTGTAGTAAGAAGTATTGTCTTGTGTTTTTATTATTTATTATTAAATATTTTTAAACCTTTCAACTGTGGCTGTTTTGTGTACAGATAATTTAAGCTCTAAGAATACATTGCATATCTATAGTGTTACTCTACCAAGTCACTCCAAATAAGTCTTGACTGTTAGGTTGCACTTACCATTTGGATAATAATATTGCACAGTCATAATTGGACACCCTTTTAAGAGCTTTTGAGTAGCTGATAAATATTAGGTGGGTGGTGGCAGTGATTTCTACCATATAGTCTGGGTAAAAGGGGCGCTGCTGGAAAACCTGTGGCAACCTTCCCCAGGAGTGCCTGTGTGGTTGTATAAACTCTTATCTCAAATGGTGTGTGTGTCAGCTACTTGGGCAGGTACATGAAGCACTGGTTGGACAGAGAGAGTGCTGGGGGTTTTAGCTTGCCCACTATGCTGAGATCTGGACCCTATAGCTGTGCCAGTAGGGAGTCTTATTGGGGACCTGGAGAGAAAGGAGAAACCAGCCCCAGACTGACTGTGATCTCTGTGTGCTCTTAAGGGAAATTGTACTTTACTGTGTGTGTATTTATTATCCTTTACCTATATGAACGCCCCTTACTGGTATTAGTGGTAAGGATGGAGGCTCCTTGATTGTTGGGCCAGAGCACAGGTGTCACACTTTCCTTTCCCTTATTGCCCTGTATTTTTGAGGTAGGACTTTATCTGTTATTAATTTTGCAGTGCAGTACTATATCCTATTTACTTCTGTTATATCACATGAATTTCTGTTAATAGTCTTGATTACTGTGTTCATTTGTTGTATCAGACTTCAAACATTTTGGGTCTTACTGACTTTCTGTAATCTATTTCTTTCACCAATCTTAATATGTCTGTCCATCCCTATTAATTCAAGCAATTCTTCCCTTAGATATTTTTATTCTAAACTGAGGGAACATTCTTTAGTCTCCATTTCCTGTGGGCATTCTGCAGAAAGTTCTAGAATGTCTTCCTGTGACATATTCTCTTCAGCTGCACCCTGCCATTGCTCTTTCATATGGGAACTCACTCGTCTATCACTCCACAACATTGACGGTGTCAGTGTTGGAAACATTTCCTGTTCCTTCCCTTGCTGTGCAACTTCAACTTAACTTTTATACTAGTTTCCGACTAAAAGTTACAGAGTATTTTCATGTGACAATTGATCAGATGGTTTCTGTTCCCCCTTTTTCCTCCTTTATTTGAGGACTCACTGTTCCATCATGCTGTTACATTACCAGAGTTGTATTTTCTACACTAAATCCTTCACTTCACAGGTAGTCCATAACTACAGTTTCTATATATTTAACTTTTCCATTACTAATATCCCATTTTCTACTTTCCACCTTTGTTTTATTAGTTTTGTATTGTAAAATTTTTCATGTCTGGATGCCTTTGCCTGTATTTCTCTTCAAATATCTTTGGTGCTGGGATTTTTTTGCATTGATTCGTTTTGCTTTCTCCTTTGCATAAATATTGCACAGTATTAAATCTCTTTTTCTTTCCCATGTCCATATTTCTTATTCAGGTGTCCCCCACTCCACCTGTTTTTCCTTACTTTGGGATCTCATTGTTATATTATGCTGTGACAGCCTGTGTCATACTTTCTACGCTAAATCCTTCACTTCTCAGGTATTCCATAACTTCAGGTTCTATTTGTTTAACTTCTGCTTTACTGATCTTCTTTTCTACACTCCCCCTTTGTGATCTTCTTTTTGGTATCATGATTTTTTTATATATTTGGATGCATTTGCCTGTATTTCTCTTCAGATGACTTTGTAGCTGCTTTTTTGTATTGATTAGTTTGGCTTTTTTCTTTGCATAAGTATTACACCATATCAGATTTCTCTTTCATTCCCATGTCTATGTTTCCTTTTTACACCATTCAAAAATATCTAGGATTTGTTCTTTATATTTTCACACTTCCTCATTTGCTTCTTTTTCCAAATGGCCCAAGGTTTCTTGGTCTATATAATATTTTTCATGAATCTGTTGTATTAATGAACATAAATTTGTATTTGAAGCTTTTGACAGTTTTTCTTGTGCAAGTATTTTTCTTTCCTCTAATTTCTCTCAATCTTTTTGAATATCTTCTATCTTGAAATTCTGGGCTTCGTGCATAATAATTATTCTCAATCGTCCAGTCTATCATCTTTATGGCTCTTTTTTGGCCCGTCGGTTTTGTTTTTTTTTGTGGACTACTACTTCTTTCTTCAACAGGGTGTTATCCTTCCCCTAAGCCTGGCCTAACCCCATTGTAGGAATGTTTCCATTTCTTGATGATTCTACACTGTCATTTTTTCCAGTCTGGATACTGGTGTGCCTACCAGGACTGGACACTTTTTTATCCTGGGACTTGTGCACCCAGCTGTCTTTTTTATTTTTAAACCTACTTCTGTCTATGATATATGCTATATAAAATACAGTCTATATATCACGGTTGTTTTGGTGAAATTTTGTAAAAACAGGGTCTACCTTGTGAAGGTACTCACAAAGACTTGAGGATGAATTCAATTCCAGCAATACTACTCTCTTTTGCTTGCTGATTTTATCATCTCTCCATCTGGACTTCTACTAGTATGACAAATAAAATGTAAATTAAATGTGATAATGATATAATGATTGGGATGAATAACAAGGCATCTATATCTACATGTATCTATCTATACATACATGTATATGTATATACTGGATAAATACATATAGGAAGCTCTTAGACCTAGAAATATACTTCATAAAGACAGTATGAAACTTGATGCTGTCTCCAAAATGTCATTTATCCCACAGAACTTACCACTACATATCCCTGGTCATGCAGATTAACACAAATTTATAGAAGCTAATCTAAAGATATGATCTCTATATATGTAAATGACAGGTTCCAGTCTACACTTAATATAAACTGCAACCCATCTACTAGCTTTTAAATAAACAATAGTATGGGTAGACCAAATATAACAGCCGTATGTTTTTTTTATAGGAGCATGACAATTTTTACAACTGAATAACTTAATTCTAAAACAGAACATGGGCAACATCAGACAATGAACATACAATGATTTCAACAGACTTAAATCCTCCCTAACCTGTTGTGGTACATTTATCTTATCAACAGCTACAGAAATACACTCTTTGAACCCCAACTACAAAAGGTATGTGGTCAAAATGTAGACTGTGTGATGAGAAATGGAAATCTACTGGACATTGTTTTAACAGTCCAAGCATCAAGGTGTTAAATATTGGATCATTATGGCCATTGGGATCCACAGATTTTTATCAGTAAACATCATTATTAGGAGATACTTCAAAACATTCTGTGGAGGAGGGTCATTAAAATTATGAAATCACATTTGGCAAACTGTGAAGCTATTAGGACAGCCTTGCTAGAATAGCACTAGTAACATGATTTGGTATGCCTATCTGTAAAAAAGTCTTAGAGGTTTTATGCTAAAACAAGCAGCATTATCCATACATATGTTCTAGTGGCATATAAATATCAACAAAATAATTAATTCAAATGACCTCAGTGGGATAGAAACTTGAACTGTCTTGCTAAGACACAGAAAGAACTTCTTTTGGGCCCATTACAGGCAACATTCATTTCATATTCATAGATGCGGTTTATATATATCTGTTAAAATTTTAGATCTACACTTAGGAAGGCTAAATGAAGAGATTAATATAATTTAGAAAATTACACCAGGGATAACAAAAAATCACTCTACAAATGCATCTAAAGCGATGATGGTGGTAACATCAGTCAGTCGTAGCCATTTCCTCAATAAGCTAAGGCAGTTCAGCTTTGACTGCCTATACATAAAATGGTTACAAAACTATTTTGAGGAACAGAGCATTTCTGGTATACCACAATAACTGCTTTTTCAATCATGTAACCTATAACATAGAGTTCCCAGGGTTCCATTCTTGGGCCTATGTTATTTTCACTTTTTATCAATGATTTGCTATCTGACCTTTCTCAACTAAGTATTATCATTTCTGCAGACACATATCCTACAGAACAAGCTGCAAAGCAGCTTCACAATACTATGAAACTAGACCCACAATAACAAGCTTCTTATGAGAAGTTTAGAACCTAGCAGAACAGAAATACTTTGGATTAACCTTAGGCCCATCAACAAAACTCTTGGACAGTTGAAACTATGTTACAACATGTTTGATCTCATATTCATTGGTCATCTTGCCATAGCTAGGAATGTACTAGTTTTACGAACTGAATATGTTATCCATTATCTACGTTCTGCTATAGTGGCAACACATAATTCAACATTGATAAATAAAAGTAACAGATTTACTACACTTGCAGATCAACTAACCCATCACCGCAAGCTTGTACAACATGTTATATGGTTACCAAATGGTGAAAGTGTAACCCATTCAGGTCACAACTACTCAGACTAATAAATATATAAACGACAAATATACTGGACTGAAGCGAAAGGCAAATGGTAATATACATAAGTATATCAAATGACTACAGAAATTTAGTTCCACATGGCATGTGGTATGTTCTACATGTTGAACAATTGTTTCAATGTGGATATTCCTATAAGATATATATTCATCACAAACAGGGTATTGCCAAAAATAATATGTAGGGAAGGATATTAGGGTATTGTTAGGCAAATGACTCAAATCATTACTGAAAGTGAAATCATGAATGAGAAACTTTTTTAATGTTAAATGTACTACCTGATATATTGCTTTTGGTGATAAGATCACCAGGACCCTACTGTCATCAGGTAGTAACTTCAAGAATGCAGCAGACTCGTCTCTGAGTTGATGTAAGCTTAAGCCAAATGGCATTTCTGACTAACAGTTTGCTGTAAAGCTAATGCCGTTACAGCTTCCCTTCAGCATTACCATTTCTGAAGAATGACATTAACATTATTTTCTGTCACCAGTAATCAGATTCAAAATAACATTATGCTTTAAATTTGTTGTTGTCTCCCATTGTTATTACAAAAGCAATCCAGCAACTGCCAAAGCAGTTTTAGTCAATCCTAAAAGTAAAACAATACAAGTGGAAACATTGTTTCCATGTTTGAGCAAAATATTAGAAGGAGCAGAAATAATAAGCAAAGGTTGTAGAATCCCAAAGTGACTGTTTCAGTAACACTGTGTTCCCTAGCCAGGATATTATGATTCCCGTTTTGTGATGCTGCTTATTGGTTAATATCTTTCTTCGTTAGATCAAAACGAATATGGATCAGAAAGCTACATAATAAGCAATACATTGCCAAGTGTGAAATTTTCAAGACAAGCTAAACATTGCATTATCCATGATCAAGTGAATCACTGCAGACTTGAGATATTTGGGAATCATTATAGGTCTTATAATTGGACCTTGATGATGTGAAAATCAAAGTTGATAAATGTGTAGTTTTGAATCACAGTCTATGCTGTATAAAGAGTTAAATGTTCCATGCCATATAGCTATTTTCAATTCTAACTTGTACAAATCCAGCAGTGTTTTCAAGTTGTAACTCTGTGAGTAGAATGACTTTTGTTTCTTAGATGCTTGTAAAGCTTGGAAGGTGTCAGGTGTACTGAACAATTTCACATGAAGATGTCTTGGAAGGTGAGCCTGTGGGATGGACAAAGGGCTATATGCACCCTGTCAACTACCAGTGTAGGGAGAGCTGCTGAGGGACCAGCAACAAGTTTAAGGAAGTTTTGTATAGTTTTTTTTTAAGGTAATATTCTCCAACACCCCTAATAATGAAATTGCCTGTCTAGATCTACTGTTGACAAAAGAAGCAGAACACGAATCCAAAAAGGCAAACAAACTGTGGAAAACAAAAAGAACCAAGGAGTAGCGTTTCACCAAGCACGTACACTAATCGTATATTGTTGTATACCAAATACGATATCCAAATGCAGATGAAGCAACAGTTATTCAGAACTGTAACGTTAGAACTTTTATTACACACAAGCAAGCACTTTCGGAGAGATTAGTATCTCTCCTTCTTCAGACAAGAATAAAACATCCACTTGTAACAGCTACCCCATTAAATAGGGTGTCAATTATCCAATTAACAAACTGCCATTTCAATTAAAATGAATACCTTAACAATTTGCTTGAATGTTAAAAACCTTAAAAGCCATTGTTTGAAAACAGGTCCACAATATTACCCCATTTTTATTATCTAAAAATACTGCTCATCGTTTGTACTAAATTCACAACTATTTTATTTACAAACGTTAATGGATGTTATTATACTATGCAATATACAAATGGAAAATAATAAAAAATAAAAAATAATAACAAATAATAAAAAGTAAGTAAACCATAAAGAACTCTTTAAAGTAAAAACCCATTGGGTTTATGCTATTGTGATGAGAATGATACATAATCAATTTCCGTTCCAAAAACGGAATCATGTCAAAGACACCGTAACTTTGTCAGCCAAACTACACTCCCATCCTTGCACATTTGTAAAGAAAATCTTTGGTTAGCACGCTTTTGCTTTAACAAAGCTATTTATTCAATTATACAATTTATTAATTAAGCAGTATATGTATAAATGTACGTGGAGAGGTGTGGTATGCATCTGATGAAGTTGTTTTATCAACAAAAACGTGACTTCAGTTGTGATACGTTAAAAATAAAGCAGTTTGTATTTTAGGAGTACGGCTTGTTGCTTTGCTCGTGGGTTTGTTTGCCTTATAGTCAGTTGGCATCTTCCTGTTGTTTTCCTGCCAGCTTGCTGGTTCGTTTGAAGAGTTTTTCTGTATACTTTGTTTCCATCATCATACATATATTTTATATATTTTTTTTGGTTCTTTTTTTTTTTTTTTTTTTCCTACTTTATTCAAAATGATGGTAATAACAATACTAACTAATTATACAATTATATAGGTTTTTAGGGTTCTTGTACACAGACCTGAAGAAGTCTAGAAGGACGAAAACGATCTTTGTTAACAATAGGTTATGAAAATAGAAACTGATTTTTACATGCAAAATGTAGATGTATATATTTATATATACTTTTTGATCGCAAAATGAACTAAGGTTGATATATTTCCAGCCATGTAGTATATTGCCTTGTATAAAATCACAGACTTAACAATCTACTTAATAATTTGGTTAAATAAGATGTGCCATTAAAGTACATTAGGGCTATATATTATTATGACAGCTACTAGGTAGGGCAGGACCAGCTCGAATGTCACACTGATGGGGGAAGGGATGTGAATTTAACACGTGTATCAATAACACTTTGTTTTACAGCACAATAAACCACTCCCATGCCTGATTAAAAAGTATATATATATTTAGAAAGCTTGTGAAGAAATTATTACTCTATTTTTGTTTTACTTGGATTGCTTGTCTGTGTACTTAATAAAGGATTTTCGACTGGAAACAGACTGCCTGCCTTGTTTGGATTACTTTCGAATACTTAGTAATGCTGTAGAATTATATATTTTCTATTATTACTTTTTGACTTGAGTTTACGTTCGCTACTTCTGCTACTATTGTCTGATCTGATTAATATACAGTGATTAACTAGAAATATATGGACTGAAAATCTTCCACACAGAGAAGTTTCTTACACTGTTTTGAAAGAAAACAATTACATACAGCGTATAAATCATGCAGTTTTGTTAAAAAAAAAAGAAATGACAGTCTTTATAAAGGCATTATTTTCATGGTTAGTATTTAGAGCCCCAGTTTTTAGAGAAAGAGAGTGAGAATGCGATCAGAGGTGTTATGGTTTAGTTTGATGTGTCCAAGAGAGATTAAGTCAAAAAGGAACAGTGAGAGAATAGAGAGGAAATGGAGGACAGGAAACAGGTAGCAGAGTAAGGAAACCTGATCGATTAAAGGCATAATAAGTCTAATAATAAATATTCTACCTTAAAATTATTCTGTTATTAAAGTGTAGTAAGGGTTTGCAAGGTAATAGGGGAATCCCATGACATTTAAAAGTTACCTAAGGTATATTAGAAGTATACCACTTTTCTCCTAATTATGACTTATAGAATCAGCATGGTTCCCACTGGTGGTTTCTGTGGCTACCACTCCAAGATGTGAAGGCTCCGCATCAGAGTATAGCACTGATGTGTTTTCCTGTATCACCACATGGGAAGTGTTGGGGCTGGTGAGGATCAATAGATACTGGTAGTTGGATGCCCACATTGACAACCTGGAGCATCTCTCTTTCTGGCAAATAGAGTCGCACAGCCATTTGGTCTCATCCATGGATCCATCAGGGGTGGCACCCAGGCATAATATCAGCCACAGAAATAACTAACTTCTGGTTGGTCCCCACTCTGGAATAGTCTGGCAGGCACTCCTCAACCCTCTATTTCCCCATTACTCTGTTCCCTTTCCTTATGTCACTCCCCACTCCAGGTAGTTATCCAATACTTTCCATCACCAGTTGTCTGCACTTGGCAAGTTCAGTCCTCTCCATTTGCAACCTCCTTATGTGTCCCTACCTCCCCTGCCAGTCTTTGCATTATATACTTGTTTGTCTTGCCTGCAACCTTTTGCTCAACACTCCAGCCTTCTGGCACTTTCCCCCTGTAATCTTCTCCTGAACGTCTAATAAAAATTTGGGCACATACCCACAGAAAAGTGTACCCTACTACTGTCCATACCTATGTTCCCTTAGTGTTACCCATCTGTGTGTTCCTCTGCCTGCTGTTCTTCAGTTATAATAAAATGATCTCACACTTTGCTGTGATGCTGTTGTACATTTACTTACAGTGCCCATGTCATGGCTACAGGACACTTTGATTTACACTACCTGCTTGATGCGTTCCCTTTGTCACATGACCACTGTCATAGCGTGGTCATTCCAGCAGTGCAGTTACTGCCTTGTATATCATGGCTACAAAGTTTCATCATGCAGCTGTGTCCCACACTAGACTGGCAGTCATGTAAGCCTAATCTGCATTGGACTGCATTGTACCAAATTCAGCATGCCATTTATTACTGCATTGTTCTTTCTGAATACCACTCCCTTGTTTTTTGAACAGGTATATTTTACATTATTTTAAATATATGTATAATTTGAGTTTTATTGCCAAAAGGGGCATCAGTAAACTTAATACAGTTATGGAAAATGCTGCCAACAGTAGACGTGGGGTGAACATCAGTACACAGAAATAAGATGGACTGACTGTATGGCATAAGTTATCACCCACACCATTTTGTGCCATATGGAAAGATCCTAAGGGTAATTTCCATTTCTGATATTTGTAAAAACTCCTTGAAAGAAGCAGAGGAGTGTTTTTTATATGTTTTTACATGGGGAGGGGGTGCTATGATTGGCAAGATGTTTAAAAAACTCATATATGAAGGTCACATGAAAATCTAGACAGAAATCATTGCATGGAAAATATAATAATAATAATAATAATGCCATGGTTAATGAAAATATGGAGAGAATGATGAAGGTAAGAAATTACAAGTGTATTTTACAGTGTAATGCAATGTACTCTCTGATAAGATGATCAGTTAAATTATTCATAATCGAGGACTTTTGTATAAGAATACATATTTCCAGAATAAGTTATTTTAGCAGGGATTGAAGTATAGAATAATTTACTTAGAGAATATGTGATGAAAACAGAACTATTTAAGTTTGTACGTAAGCTGCAGCTGCATTATTATTTTGATGACTATCCTAAAATGAATCATTCTTTTACAGATTTGGATTCTGATGTATCTCTGGATGATAGTTTTTAGTCGTGTAATTCAGAGGTACATATGTTTGATGAGGGTTATAGTCCTATGGATGTTAATGTAAAAAGAACTCAAATTTTAGACCACCTATAAAAAATGTTAAAACTCCAAAATGTTTTAGTATGTTAAATGTAATCCCCCAAACATGTAGAGGAGTATAAAAATATACTAATGCACGTGGACACATCTGAAATTATGAATGAAGGTATAGGTTGGGTTTTTTTAACAAATAAGGATGGAAATTTTTTGTTAGATTTGAGTTGGGCTAAGATGCCCACTTTTTATTATGTTCCTAAAATACATAAGGATGCAGAAAAAACGCAAGGAGACTAGTTTTCAGAGAAGCCTGGGAAAGTTGTCAAATACTTTCTCAAGTCATTGGTTGATAAATTGCCTTCCAATATCAGAGATACAACTAATTTGTTGAATAAATTGCAACATTTTTTTTCCTCTCAGAAATACTACTGGATGACACTAGACATTAATAGTCTATATACCACTATTAAACATCCATGGGGCTTGTCAGCCTAAGACAGGTTTTTGGGAGATTCTCCTAAGGCCACAGATGTTATACATCTAGTAACAAACAATTGCAAAAGTGCGGCCCCTTTGTATGCAAATCTTTTTATGGGCATGAGCATTGTTGAATTTAATTTATTTATTTTTTTTTTTTTATAATATAATAACTATTAGTAGTATACATAGATTATATAGTTTTTTATACTGCAATGCGAAGTGAGTGAGGCTAGGGAATTCATGGAGAGCTCAGAGGGTCATTCTGTTTTTTTTTTTTTCTTAATTCAGGCCATCTTAAAGAAAAAGTTTTTAAACCATATTATAAAGTGTTGGATACTAGTAAGCAGCAGTTGTTACAAAGTTTTGTAGCTAATTCTGGGGGTACTAAAATGTTTGTTGTTACAGAATATATTATATTTTCAGAAGTTTTGAATCAGCATATGTGTATTTGTTGGACGTTTATTACTGATTATATTGTTTTAGATAAATTATTTGGGTCAGGCTTTTAGTGTCATATAACACAAGAAGAAACATTAAATATTTCTAGTGCATAGTCATTATGTTAGTTAAATTTAGATGGTAGGGATCTTACTAGACACAGGTAAATTTCCCACAATAATAATTGTAGTTATTATTTGAAAGTTAGAGAATTTAGTGTAACAAATGGTAAGAAGTGTCAGGTTGTAGGAAGATTTAACTGTCATTTGGAAGCAATTATTTATGCTTTTAGATCCCCATGTATATACAGGACAGACAAGTAGAAAATGTAAGACTAGACTTCAGGAACATATTAGGGCCAATAAATGCTAATGAGAGCAGTCATGTGGCTAAACATTTCTTAAAATGTCAAAGTAATACTGCATTGATGCAGGCCATTATTTTACAGAATCTGGTTGTAATTGAAAGGGATGGTTATAGCACAGAAGGTAATCTTATGTAGAAAGAGACTTTGTTCACACTGATGTTTGATTCTTTGCAACCACATGGTTTAAGTAATTAATGTAGTTGGGGAAAGCATTTTAATCTAAGTTTTATTGTAAATGTTTTAATTAATTGCTTTTTTTTAATTGCTATTGGATAACTGATTGTGGCTTAAGTATATTCATATGGTCTGTATTCTTGTATTAATTATTTTCCTTTGAATGCTTCAGCTGGGGCACTAGAGTGCATTGGGTGTTTTATAATAAAATAGTGCTTGAATTTTACTTATTTTATTCACTATTTTCCACTGTTGTGTTTATGGTTGAAGTATAGAAGACCTATAAAACACAGATCAGGATTCAGAAATGTATAACACACTGATGAATCATGCCTGTAGAAGGATTGCTCATTGCATTATACTATTCAGAGACTGCTGAAGCACTATATTGGTAAGAAAGCTCCCACCCATGATGCTCCAACAATCTTGCTGGTGAAGACTGCATACATATATGCATGAGTCTGGTGGTGCAGATAATGTTAATTATCATGTGGTCTTCCCCAGAACTTCCCACTGAAATAAAATTGATTGACAGATTCAAAAAATAGCTCTACCCGGGTACATGGAGAATGAAGTAAATAAAGTGTATGCCATCTTTTAACAGCATACACTAATTTAATCCTCTGGTAGGAACAGGGCTGTTAGCAGTGCAACATATAAGTACTGTGAAGCTGTGTGTGTATGTCTGTGTGTGTATGTTTGTAGGTACCTGTGCAACTGTGTTGCATGGGTTAGTAGAGGGAACACAACACAATTTCCTGTAACTGCATAGTATTCAGTTCACAAACATGACAAGGAACTGTTAACGGTATGTTGTCCCATGTGACTTTATCATGTCTCTGAATTGCATTATGTCATTGTCACACTATTAGGCACTGTAGCTTTGTTAAAATATCACCAGAGGTGACATTTTTTATGAATGGCAGCAATTATTACTTTTGCACCCCTTTCAATAATATCAGGAATATGAATGAAGAGGTCAGGGGTACTGAACCCAATGGCAGCTGCTTTATTTGTAAGATACGATTTGATAAGATTAATAGTGTTCATTTTTCCATTGTAGGTACATTTGATTGTAATTCTACTTGTATCTCCTGTTCCTTGACATGTTATAAATGTTTGTCCAGTAACAGATAACTATAAAGTTTAAAATTAGAATTCAGGAACACGTTATAAAAACTAAGAAAAATTAATGTTCTTTGGCAGTGCATTTTTGTCATAAACATGAGGGCAATATGATTTCTTTAAAAGTTACCATAGCTGGAAAAGCCTCAAACAAGTGTGAGCTCACACACACACATGCACACGCACACGCACACACACACACACTCGCACACTCGCACACTTGCACACACACACAGACACACACACAAATCACACACAAACAAATATTAAAAATGTATTGCTTTTAATGAATAAATAGTTATATAAAGAGAGTAATTTGATTCTTTGTTGGATAGCCCTAGCTCCAGAGGACAATAATGAAGCAGATACTTTATTAACACTTTTTTTTAAACACAGTGTTGAAGTTGTTTTGCTTACTCTTTTGAGGGCTGTTTGACAATGATAGTTTTAAGCATTTTAGCAGATTCCCACTTTCAGTTGCTAGTTCTCATTTTATTACAGCTTGCATTGTTTGCAGTTTTATTAGTAAATGCCCACAGCCAGTACCTGTAAACTCTGTATCTATGATCATCCCATGCATAACCATACACAACTGACTTAAATCAGTGGGCATCAAACACAAGAGACGCACAGATACATGCTCCCACAACAGGCAGTCCACCATGTAAACACTGCATTATTTATCTGAACCAAAAGTCTGAGCAGGAAGAAGCAACTGTGCTTCATTCTGTTCAAATTACCCCATTGAAATATATAGGTGTACATGTTAATTGCAGAGCTGTAGCTAGGTTATCTCATTCCTAGTGCACTTTCCTGAACTGGTGCCACCCCCCAGAACACAGAGTTAAAGACCACAAAAAAGGGGACATATGGTTTCAAAGTAAATGACCAAAAATAAATAATTAAAACACTTTGCTCTGTACAAATGTAACAAGTGGCTTGTTACATGTTAGCCCACTTTAAACATTCCTCTCAAGACTGCAAATGCAATATTGGCATTAATTTCCAAATATAGGTACCTTACTCTTGTACCATCCATACCAGCCAATTATGTCCCTTAACACCTTCCCCCAGATTCAGAAGCTCTGCACGAAGTGCCTGAATAGTGCAAGAGCTGCTGCACACAATATGGCGACTAGCGATCCAGGAACAAGCCCCCGAGACTTGCACGAGTGCGCTTACACTATTCCCACACGGACACCACTGCTATATGCTAATTACCTCATTTGCTGGTGAATACCATGCACATGAGGTGAATTAGTGATCCAGGATGCAGGCAGGCATCTGTGCAAGAATAGTGTAACCTGCAGAAATGTATTTGATTACTTACCGAATACATTTCTGCAAATTAAAAAACAGGCATGACAGCGCGAAAGAAAGCATGTATTCAATGTAGTAAGCATGCCAGTGGCCAAATATATGGCAACTGGCATGAAAAATAGTTTCACTTTTATAAAAAACAAGTTTTTTTTTTGCTGATCTCGGCTGCTTAAGCGTAGGGCAACAGTGCGCAAATGGGATCACAACAAAAATAAGAAAAAAGGGGGAAATAAGCTTTTATACCCAAATCAGCATTTTGCCATAATAGTCAATGGCATGCATAAGACAACAATACCAGTTGTTAAGGGGAAGGCTCAGTGTGAGTGTGGTAACTATGAATCAATTATGCAAATGAGGGGATTGATACTGAATCACAGATTTCCTCTCAGCGTTAGCTTGCAACCAACTGAACCCAAACGTATAGGTGGAGCAACACCACTGTATAAGTCTAAGAGGTGGACAACCTCATAAAGGGGAGTGCCATGCATGCTGCAAGCTTATTAGAGCTGTGTGGCCTGTGTTTGCCCTTAGCTAAGCAAAGCTAAGGAAGGGGGTGTTTCTGAAGCTGCCCAGCAGTGTTTACATTGCCTAAACGGGTGTGCACACCGCATACCGGGTTTTAAACAAAACAAAAAAACAGGAAATAGCAGCTCTGTTCACATCTGAGCACTGGATATGCATGGCGCACCTCAGAGCTTAAACAAGAAGGCAATGGGAAGGGAAAACAGCAGTAGGAAGACAATCGAGAAGACCTAGCATAGCTGGCAGATGAAATGTATCAGAATCAGCCAATTACACAGGCAGCCCAGCACACTACCATAAGGTATGCAAACACTTTTCAGTCTGTTTTTTTCCACAAACTCTACACCACTGGTGTACACAGACAGAAAAATTTTTCCTGACAAAACTAACCAAATGTTAGAGGCTACTGTCACTCTCATACATCAATATGTGCAAGAGGCTGAGAGTGGTGAGGATGAGAATGCTGATGACCAACCCACAGTGAGGAGAAGGAGAAGAGTGTACAGACCCAGGGTAACCTACCAGGGGCTACATGAGCTGGATATAGTGGAGCACTATAGGGTGGACAGGGACATTCTACAGCAAATTGTTGAACTGTGTCGGCCCCATCTCACACACAGAACCAAGAGAGGGGAACCCATCCCAGTGGATACCAAAGTATGTGTAGGCTTAAGAATGCTAGCTACAGATACCTTCCAAAGTGCAACTGCGAATATCATGGGGATCTCACAGGCATCAGCATCCAGGGTACACCACCAGTTCCTGGATTCCATGTCAGCACATGCCAGTGAGCACATATATTTCTTCAACACCTATGAGGCATTGACCAGCAATATGCATCTCTTCCACCAAATAGCAGAATACCCTGAGGTAGTGGGTGCTATAGACTGCACGCACATACACATCAAAGCACCATCAGGTGAGTGGGGTAGGGTCTACATAAACTGCAAGGGCTTCCCCTCCATCAACTGCCAGGTTGTGTGCATTGCCCAGGGCATTATCTTGAATATGTGTGCTGGCAGCCCTGGAAGCTATCACGACTCCCACATCTGGCATATGACACTGCTGTACCAGTCATTTGCCAGTGGAGGCATCCCATATGGCTACCTAGTGGAGGATGCTGGCTATACACTGGAGCTGTGGCTGATTACACCCCTCAGAAATGTACACACACCTGAACAAGTACTCCATAATGAGGCACATGCACAAACCAGAATCATAATAGAGCATGTGTCTGGGATGCTCAAGTCATGGTTCCACTGCCTGGACATATCCGGTGGAGACTTGCAGTACTCTCCAGCTACATGTACACAAATGTTCATAGTATGTGCCATGCTACACAGTATGATCCTGCGGAAACAGCTGCAGCAGGAACAACATGGGGTAAGGCCACACAACCCCCCACCATTGCCAAGGCAATCACAGGCACAGAGTGACTCTGAGGAGGAACATCCTGAGCCTGCCCATGTAGGCAGAAGGAGGCCAGGATGCCCAGGCATTGGCAAAGAAGCAACACATACACTGACACAGTACGGAACCAGGGAATGACACTTCTCTCAGACTCGCACATAAAGTAAAATGGATGCCAAACATGATACTACCTGTGCTTTACCATGTGTAGGGAGTGCACTATGGGCATCCGACATAGTCAGCTCTCCAGCACCATCCTCAATACTGGCCCAGCCACAAGGTAAGTCACTCTTCCTAAAATTTTACTGAATGGAGTAGTATGTTTTGATAGTTGTATCTATGGTATGGACATGAGCATGCAAAGGTGGCTGAATGGGATGGCAGCAGATACTAGAAACCTATATGGGCAGCATGAAATCCATGACAGATACTGGTGCTGAAATACTAGGCAGTACTAGAGAAGGTAACAAATCCCACTGCAGTGCATGTGGTGGCCCACATGTGTGTCCATAGGACACACACATGCATGTAGGTGAGTCTCACATACCTACCACCAGCCTCAGCCAGCAGGACAGGTGTAGATGACCATAAAGAAAGGCTGGGCTAAGGCCTCCAATTGATGGCAATGGTGTACAGCCCCCCCCCCCAGACCTGCACAGACAGACTACAACAGGTCTGGCAGTTGTATGTTAGTTCTGCAAGGTAAGAAGTCTGAAATTGAAATGTAGATCAATAAAACTGAAGATCTGTACTCTACTGATATGCCTCCAGTCTGCATGATAGGTCAGAATACAATATGAAATGGAAGCCAACAGAGTACTTGAAATACCAGTACAGTCATAGCAAATGTTTAAAGTCGTCAGGTGTGCCCCCCCCCCCATAATCCTATGTAGAAATGCAGTAACATGTAAGTGAGAGGAGTAAATCAGTGGAGCACAGATTGTCCGAGCTGGCCCAATCTACAGGATAGATTGTTGCATGTGTACAATATGCAGGGGTCTGTGTGTTTGGATGTTGTTTGTTCAATATTGATTGTGTCTCGGTGGCCTATGGGCAGAACTGTGGTTGATAGGGCCATGTTCCAACAACTGCAGTGCAAAACACAATTCTTCTCAGCAGTGCCCATGTCAGCAGTCATCCATACTCACTGTCCAGATGTCAATATCTGTCACCATCTGAAAGATGCCATGAATGTGGGCCCATACATACACACAGCACACAGGTGGAAGTACCCTAGCTAGAGTACATAAAATGTAACTGTCAACTGCACACGCCTTTGGAATTGTACATACAGGTTAGCAGCACATTAGTTGTCTGTGTGGTATGGAATACTGATGTAGTCTGGCCAATCACTGGCAGACCACAAAAGGTACAGTTATGAAGTAATGAGAGACTGCCTAGATCCCCGCACAAGGCAGCAAAAGGAGAATGTCCCAGGTATATCTGTGAGTCGGCTGCAAGTAGCTTCCATATCCCACATGCACTCAGCTCACCCCACCATCAGCCACAGGTTTATCACAGGTCATATTCTTGCTGTTGGGAATGAGTACAGTATGACCCCACTTCTGTATGAGAATACCCACAGAATGCAGCATGCTGAAGAAGTCTCCTATACAGGTATGTCCCTAGCTGTAAGCAGCACTCTGCCTGCATCCAGACCAATGGATCAATATGGACAGGAACTTTTGCCATTAAAACCTTGCACACTTACCCTGTCACCCCAGGGGAATCCACTGGCTCGCAGCCTGGGAATGTAGGAGTGACAGAATGCACTGGCCTGCTACAGATGGCCTGCATCACTACCAAATGTCCTACAGTCCTCTGTCAAAGGCCTGTGCCTCACCCGTTGTGCCAATGTATGGTATCTCATGGGGTCCCAACTAACAACCTAACACAGTCAACAGAACACAAATGTAAAGCCATGTTGACAAATCCCAGTAGCATGCCCCCCATGTCTTACTGTATGAACTGTGGACCAATCCATATATACCAGTGGGATGAAGGGCCAACTATAGGGATACTTCTCAGATATCACTTGCATAATGTTAAGAAGAGGATAGAATAACAGGGTGGGGGGGGTGTAGAAGCATGGACGTCATGGAATGTGTGAAGTCTGAAACTCTGGTGTGTGCCCATACTACCCCCTGCCTGCAAACCCAGTAATGGGTGGCTACAAACCTCCTCATAAGCCACAATGTGAAGGGGAACTGACCAAATATATGAGCCCTGCCTCTGGATAACCTGGGTGAATCTGTACAGCTGAGAGGTATGACCACAGCAGGATATGGCCATTCTGTTATGTTGATAGATGTACAAGCAGGGGATCCTCAGTCACCACAGTACCAAGGTGCTGGACCATTTACACAGACCCATCAGCAAGTGTCTGCAGCTACCCCTCCAGAATGGCATGAGTGTGCAAGAATATGTAGGCTGCAGACTGCAGTACTGGACACAGTTTAATTTATCTTATATTTCCCAGGAAATAACTGTGAGCAAATAATTATATCTGTCAGTAGTAGATGACATAATACATTGCAGTGTAAAACAGTTCATATGTCCGACTATCTCTGCTAACACCAACCATGTAACACAAGCAGCACAGACAGCAATAGTTACGGTATCCCCCATCTATTGCCCATTGTGACTCCATATTGTCAGCCTATCTACAGATATCCTGCAGAAACAGGTTGCTAGTTGTAGGTGTGGAACACCAAACCCTGGACTGGAGTACAATCCTAACTGGAATGGATTCACACACTCAGTACAGAAGGTATACTGAGCATGCTCTTACATTTAGAGAAATGAAGCCCATGTCTGACAACACAGTGGACTATACATATCTGTCATTCACAGATGTCTGTGCACACACACACACATTGGATAGGAATACTCACACATATCCAAGGCCAACACACTATAATATGCCAAACATACACACACAGATGTGGGGAAAAGAGAGACAGACAGTGACAGACATAATTCCATTATGAGGCCTATCCCACCCACTACACATCCAATTGGCCACTATCACATGATGTGCTGATGTCAATCACTGTAGACATTATTTTTGGTAGCCCTCAGCCCTATAGTGTCTGTGGTGTTTGTGATAACTGTGTAACACAAAAGTACAAATCAGTATTCATGTAGCATTTGTATACTCAGTCCTGTCAAATGTAAAGTTGTGGATGGATGAGTGTGTGTGTGTGTGTGTGTGTGTGTGTGTGTGTGTGTGTGTGTGTGTGTGTGTGTGTGTGTGTGTGTGTGTGTGTGTGTGTGTATTTCCAGAGGAATGATTTATAGTTCATTCACACACACTGCACTTCCCATTGCCCATGTTAGCACTCCTGCTGATGTCAGTCACCTTGAAATAACCCTTTGGCCAAGTTTTGACCCTATAAACTCCACGGTACTCGCAATAACTGTGTAATACTGTAGTGCAGCAAACTAGTTAGGTAGGGGTTCCAATCCCAGACATGACAACTGTTAAACTGTGTGTGTGTGTGTGTGTGTGTGTGTGTGTGTGTGTGTGTGTGTGTGTGTGTGTGTGTGTGTGTGTGTGTGTGTGTATCTGGAGATGAATGATTTTGAGGCCAGTCACACTCACTACACCTCCCATTGCCCTACTTTACCATGCCTGCTGATCTCAGTCACCTTGAAATAACCCTTTGGCTAAGTCTCATCCTAATAAGCTCGGTGACACTCATAATAACTGTGTAATAATGTAATGTAGCAAACTAGTTAGGAAGGAGTTCTAATCCCAGACATGGCAACTGTTAAACTCTTTGTGTTGAGATGAATGATTTTGAGGCCATTCACATACTACACCTCCCATTGCCCTACTTTAGCATGCCTGCTGATGTCAGTCACCTTGAAATAGCCCTATAAGCTATGTAGCACTTGTGATAACTGCATAATACTGTAATCTAGCAAACTAGTGAGGTAGGAGATCAAATCCTGCTCCTGACAACTGTGATAATGTGTGTGTGTGTGTGTGTGTGTGTGTGTGTGTGTGTGTGTGTGTGTGTGTGTGTGTGTGTGTGTGTGTGAGAAAGAGTGTGTGTGTATCTTTGTTGACACCTAATTTTGTGAACATTCACACTTACTACACTTCCCTTACCCCTCCTTTAGCACTGCTGCTGATGTCACTCACCTTCAAAGATACCTTTGGACAGCTCTCCAACATATAAGCTCAGTGGCACTTGTGATTACTGTGTAATACCATACTGTACCATACTAGTTAGATAGGAGTGCTAGTTCCAGAAATGGCAACTGTGTGAGAGAGTGTGTGTGTCTTTGATGACGCCTGATTTTGTGGACATTCACACTTACTATTCTCCCCTTATCCCTCCTTTAGCACTGCTGCTGATGTCACTCACCTTCAAAGATACCGTTGGATTGCTCTCCAACATGTAAGCCTTGTGGTGCATGCGATAACTGCGTAATACTATAGTGTAGCAAACTAGTTATGTAGGAATTCCATTCCTGATCCTGGCAACTGTGTAAATATAACTGTTTGTGTAAGAGAGTGTGTGTATCCTTATAGAGACCTGATTTTGTGGTAATTCACACTTACAACACTTCCTGTACCCCTCCTTTACCTTTGCTGCTGATGTCACTCACCTTCAAAGATACCTTGGCACAGCTCTCCAACATGTAAGCTACATGGCACATGCAATAAATGCAGAACAATGTAGTAGCACTAACTACATAGGTATGGGTTTGAACCTCATTCCTGTCAAGTGTTTGTGTGTGTACATATATATGTCCGTACCTCATAGATTTTGGCTGCATTTACACCCAGTACACATCTCAGTGCCTGACTTTAGCAGTCCTGCAAATATTATCCACCTTAGAAGTACCTGCTGCCAACCCTAAACAATGTACGGTCGGTGTTACATGTGGTAAGTGCACAACCATAATGGTCCAAAAAGATTGTTAGATATAGGTTGGAACCTCACCCCTGACAAACGTAAATGTGTGTGAAGGGTAAAATATTTTTTGGAATCTGTCACGCACTACATCACCCAATGCTGGTATTTACAAGGGCTTGTGATGTTCCTCACCTTAGAAGTACCTTGGGACAACATCCATCCTATATGCTTCATGGAGCATGAGATAAATGTGGTACACTGTAGTAGCAGTACATAGCTAGGTAGGGGGTTGAATCTCAGTACTGGCAAGTATGTGTGTGTGTGTGTGTGTGTGTGTGTGTGTGTGTGTGTGTGTGTGTGTGTGTGTGTGTGTGTGTGTGTGTGTGTGTGTCTGTCATCAGTATCCTGTGTGGGGGTTGGTGTGATTGTGTAATAACAGGATCCATTGGGGGATGGGTTTTGCTAAATTATTATGTTGAGGACAGAGTATATGTCACAATGTCCACATTACAAGGCCAACAGAAGTCAAATACCAGAGAGGTTGGTGTAGACAATCCACAGTCCTAAATGTGGTAGTATTGATTAGTGAACAATATAGGCAACCCTTCTATTACTCAGAGACCACTCTCCACCCACGTATCATACACAAACACACTTGGCTAGGCAACAACCACTATACTGGTAGTTCCCCTGCATACTGCCTCACAGATAGTGCCTACATTGTGATAACAGTGAACTACAGGCCTGTTGACCACAACAGTACCACTGACATCAGAAAGTATTTGATGTGTTACATCTCCTGACTGAGTGTGTGTTATCCAACAATTAAAAGGACATGGCACCCTGTTCCATCCCCTCATTAGCCAAATAAATGTGTACAGTGGCCCTTTTGCCATGTTCCCTACAGAATGCCTGCAACAACTGTAGAGTCTGCAAATGTACACCACAAAAGGAATACCATACCTTATACACATGCCCTGTATGGACAGATGCCACTGACACCACTGAATACCTGTATCATACTGTCAATGTAGGTGCAGTCATGACCTCAGTTACATAGCCAGGTCTCACCAAATGAGGTCAGGAATGCTACATCAGGAGATACCAATCTGTCCACACAACATGCCCCAGAGACCTCAAGTACACTTCCATGCATCAAAGAACATGCATGTGGGACATGTGCACAACCCAGACACGGTCCATGTTATGAAATATAGATCACATACATGGGAAGCAGTTCACATCACTGGCCACCCACAATAGAAACCTGGATGAGTGGATGGTGAACACAATACCCACCCCTGGGGACCACTCCAGTGACTACACCCCTGAGTCACACTGGGGACTATTGTCGTGTGGCCTGATGCCAAGGTATTCCCTTGGGCTAGCCTTGTAAAGCCCTCAGGCCCATTCATGTACAACACACCTATGAAGCAATGAACCTATGGATCTCAGTACTGGCAAGTTGTGTGTGTGTGTGTGTGTGTGTGTGTGTGTGTGTGTGTGTGTGTGTGTGTGTGTGTGTGTGTGTGTGTGTGTGTTTGAGTGTGTGTGTGAATAGTAATCCCAGTGTGTCTGGTTGATGAATATCCCCTGTGGCTGTGGTTATTAAAAATCAGAGGTGTGTTCAAACCAGAACATATACCATGCTCTATTCTACAACAGATGTACATCACCATGTACCTATGTACAATCCGCAGCCCTATAATCTGAGGCATATGCAGTCACTGTGTTACAGACCAGGAATTACTGTGCATGTACTGTACCCTGCCTATGACATGGTGGATGTGTCACCACACTGCCATACCCTGTGGCCTTGCTGTAGGGCCACATCCTGGTAACACACAGACACCTAGAACTGACATGGGATACAGCATGTGAGAACACATTTACTCAGCACTTCACTTGTGGGGGGAGAGAGAGATAAAGCTGGCACTGAATGTGTAGCCAAGATTGTGGCAAATATCTGTTGTCTCAGGATAGGTATTAGCTTTTTGCAGTACCTTGCAGCACTTGTGTTTAATGCTGCGGAGATTGTTGATGTAACTATCATGACTGTTTTGACTGTCGTCAGTGTCTGCTGCATCTCTGCTGCTTTAGATGCCTGTTGGGGACTCCATGAGTTGTGTTTGAGGCTAATAAGAGAGTTCAGCAGTCATGGGGCACTACCTTTCCCTGCAACAGTGTCCTCCTTCTGATATACATATCAGTAATGGCAGGGGCCCATCACATTGTCTCCCAGTGTTTGGAGGACGGTGTCTTGGTTCTGTTGGCTCTGGCTAGTACCATACATTCATGTACCTGCTTGTACAGTACCTATGTTTATGAATCAATAGTCCTGCAGCTGCATCCCATTGCCATGGGTGCAGTGAAGACATCCACCCCTGTTTTCATGACTGCAAAGGCAACTTTGGAGGGTTTTTGCCAGGTGGTTATCTTTGTGGAGGGTGTGGCTGACATGTTGATTTCCATGTTGATTACAGCTTGTGTGACTCTCACCATGCAGGGATTGACATCTGGGGATGAGCAATGGTCCCATATGTAAGTGGGCAACAAAGGTCATGGCTGTTGCATCCTCTACCATGGGTCAGTATTAGCTGGTCTAGGGCATTGAAAATGAGGAATTCCAGAAGTGTTGGGCCACTGTACTGGTGATTGGCTACATTCCACAGGTGATGGAGGGGTAGTTGAAGATGCGTACTATGTCAGTCTTGCATTGGACCATCAGAGATGGCAGGGTATTGAGGAATGTGTATTGACAATCTAGGGACATAGATGTGGACCCATAGCAGGCTATGGTCTGGATAGCACCATTACTCTAAGGCAGTTGCACTGGAAGTATCTCCAATGCATTATGATGGGATGCTAGTCTGGATGTGTTCCTTTTCATAATGAATATGGAGACAACACCACCTGTGGAGGTGTAGTGTGGTCCATGCTTGGGGGCTGACAGCTGTGGAATGTGTCATAGCCTGATATTGCAGGTCTGCTGTCTGCTGCTGTGAACCACCTCTCCACTACAGCAGACATGTGTCCTCCACTCCAACAACTGCTATGAGTGACTGCATCCTGACAGATGTCCACTGTTGAGCAGCATGACTCTCAGATTGCATACATGTGTAGATGTTATGGTGGTAATAGCATTAGGAACACTGCCCAATAAGGCACCATAGGGGTGGCAAGACACGTAGTGATTACCTGGCAAACCAGCAGTGATAGATGTAGGACATCCATGGCAAGTCATTGGGTTCTGGCAATCATGCCATCCCAGGCAGAGAGGCCCTGGATCCCCTGAGAATGACACATAACACTTAAGCCAATGTTGCAGTCAACCATCTGTTGATAGTACCACAGCATCATTCTGGGTGACAGCAATACACTGCCCAGGGCTACTGTCACACCTGCCTGAACCACATAGTCAAAGATTTCAACCATGCATCCTGTCATGTAGTCCAGGGAGATGTGTCCCAATTAATTCACACCCACATGGATATGGGGTGATACTCGTAGTTGTTGTGGAGTGACATGACTGGCTATGTCATGTGTTAGATGCTGGCATGTGATTGATATTTGGCTGTTACCTGCTCCATATTCAACCTAGTGAGTGGGATGTGTGTGCCTCAGTATTGAGTTACCCATGATCACTGTATTATGCAAAGTGGTTAGGCTTAGGGGCTTAGGTTGAGGGCACACTGAAGGTTAAATATGTGTCCATTGGCATGTGCCATGTAGTGGTGTCTGAGTGGGTGTCTGCCTTGCTGGTCTGTGCTGTTTGGGTAGATGTCCATTGAGTGCCTCTGGGAAGGTGGGTGTGTGGCTTTTCACTTTATGTCATGGCAGTCAAAGTGGGTGTCATGGTGAGCTACATGTTCCACATGGTGTGGTGCAGGTGTTGATCTTATCCTCTTGACCTGCTAGTCCATTATTTGCTGGAGAGTGCATATGTCCACACTGGATGAGATATGGGTAACCCTCACAGGTCTGAGTGTTTGGAGTTTAGAGGGGTGGGTTGCCTGTGTACATGCGGCAGTTGCAACAGTGCCCCAGAATGGACATGTGCACCAAGTCAATATGTGAATACACAGATAACTGCCCTTCAAACATACCAGGAGGGGTGGATATAACTAGTAAGTACTGGGGTGACATCTGTGATGAACAAATACTGCTGACGGCTCACAGGTGTGCCACACTTCATGATACAATAACCTGGTGAAGTGCCAAGTAATAATGCTAGCTGAAGTGCAAGACAGAAAGAACTAGCATGATGTATGGGTGGAACAGAAGGAAGACTGTCTGCCATCTTAAATACTTTACCACAACTGTGCAGTTATCAGCAGCTTTGGCCATATGAAAATTCAGTAAGCTCTGTAGCGCATGCAGTAACTGTATAACTCTATAGTAGACATACCTAGATAGGCAGGAGTTCTAATCCCAATACTTTCATGTGTGTGTGAATCATGTACTATCTGGCTCGTATCATTTATGACCTGTGTACTACCCTTTACACTTCCCTTCACTCCAATGTAGTAAACCTGTTGATGTCATCCACCTTAGAAGTACCTTTGGAAGAGGTGGAAATGTATAAGCTCTGTGGCATGTCTGATAACTGCGTAGCACTATAGTAGGAATACCTAGATAGGCAGGAGTTCTAATCCTGATGCTGGCAACTGTTTGTGTGAGGATTATATAATGTGTGGTTTATACCATTTTTATGTGTATACCATACATGGCTGGTGACCACCTCCCACTGCCATTAATTTATACAGTGTGGTGACAGCATCTGCCTGACATGAAGCAGGTTAAACCATTGTACAGTCTTCTGTACAGATGTGTCTGGAATATACATATATTTGAAACCTATACGTGGTTGGAAGTGGTCTGTGTGCCTTAACAATACCCATGTATGTGATATCATAGCCAAATAGGCCACAGTGAGTGCACTGACACATATGACAGCATCAGGCATCATACCTAAATGAAACATCATGCTGATAGGACATCTGCCACCCTCACAGGTGGCCTGCCTTGTAGGTGCAATAGATAAGTACAGATGCTTGGTTTTACAAGTGAACTGTACCTGTTATGGGTCACATTAAAGGCTGGAAAAGGTGTTGACTGTTGTACTGTGGTCCTAATTAGTATGTAACAGGAACACCTTGCATCTTAAGAGGGGTGTGTTCACAATTAATATCCACTCTATATCAGTAATGTGTCATGCATGACTTTACTTTAGGACATTTGTCCATCACATTTGCTGACATCTGTCCAGACATCTTGGCACTGACAAGTTGTGGGGTATTTTACAGGAATGTTGAATTCACATCAGATAGACCCCAGTGGTGACCACTATGATGCAATACAGTTAACCCCAGCACAAGTGAAGATGCACAACAAGCAATATAGCTATTACATAAAGCATACAGCTATTACTGATGGTTGTATGCATGGTAAATTGCATATTTTCGGGATACCCTAGGTGCACAAAAACCCCATTGACCCACCTTTAAGACCTATAGTAGCGTCCCAAGGTTCCAAGACACATCCCATATCCAAATGTTTGGATTGGAAACTGAAGGAGCTATGGGGTAGGGAGGAATATATTCTCAAAGATTCCCGGGCCTTTTTGCGTGGTGTTACACCAGATTTACTTGTATCCAACCTGGTATTTCTAACCATCGACGTGGTGGACCTTTTTTCTGTTATTCCCCACGAATTGGGTCTCGAATGGTTAGAAGAGGCCCTTTGGGGATGCCCCAATATTACCAACAATGACGTGCATACTATTACCGAATTGATGGGAGTGGTTTTAAAGAACAATTTTGTGTTCTTTTCAGGTGAATATTTCCATCAAGTGACAGGTGTGTCAATGGGGGCGAACTGTGCACCTACCTATGCTGACATTATTATGTACATTTGGGAAAAGAAATTCATCTTGGATAGCCCCTTTTCAAAATCTTGGAATTTCTATTGTAGATTCCTCGATGACATTTGTATTTTTTGGACGGGACCCGTGGATGATATAGGGAAATTTATTCAATATATACATACCACCACCAACTTTTTAAAGTTTACACATCACATTTCCCAACATAGTGTAAATTATTTGGATGTGACACTTACCATGGTTGATGGTGGGTTCAAATCTAGTATCTATCGTAAACCCACATTTTCCAATGGTTATTTACACTATCAGAGTTCCCACCCCAATTTTCAAAAAAGGGGGATACTTAAGGGGCAATACGTCCGTATTTCCAGGATGACTTCTCTAGATGTAGATTATCAGCAGGAATGTGGTATACTACAACATCTATTTTTGGGAAGGGGTTACCCTGCATCACTGATCAAGACTGTTGAAGAGGAGGTTACTATGGCAAGGTCATCTAGATTTGCTCCTATATTGGGTAGGTCTGGTGTCAACACCATAGATGGTTCTACATCTAATAAAACTGACCAGTTTGCAAGTAGTTTTACCTTTATTACACAGTTTAGTGGAAACGCCTCCCACATAAGAAACATTGTGGAAAACGAATGGGGCATGTTTAAGGAGTTGACTGACCTAGACACCTTTAAGGACAGGGACGTTAAAACTGTGTTTAGGAGGGGTATAAATATTAAAAACCCTAGAACATCAAGATGTTTCCATCTTGCACTCAGACCTAATTTAGGGGTTTTCAAGTGTGGTCATTGTTCCTCCTGTAAGTACATGTTACAAGCCAGTCATGTGTTTCTGGAAAGCAGAGGTAGGGATATCAAGGCAAGGGGTCATTACAACTGCAAGACAGGTGGTTTAGTTTATCTGGCCATATGCCAACAATGTCCAGCGTTTTACGTTGGCAAAACCGAAAGGTTACTTTCTAGGCGCATATATGAGCACATTTACGACATTTCTAAGTGCAAAAACACCAGTGCCTTATATAAACATACCACCATATGCAAAAATGCCAAGTTCTTGTTTTTTGTTCTAGAGGTAGTTCCAAAGGACATCAGGGGGGGACCATGGGAGGCACGTCTTGCCCATAAGGAAACATATTGGCAGATATTGTTGGAGGCTAACAGATCCCCTGGTCTAAATGAATCCATTTCGATTGTTCCATATTTAAAAATTAAGGCACAATACATTTAGGTAAATTGTGCATAAGCTGTTTTTATTATTTTCATTATTTATTATTGTTAATGGTATAAGTAAATTAATATTGTCATGTGTTTTACTGAATTTTACAAGTTCTTTATCCAAAAAATTTTTATTTAATTTTTATTTAATTTTTTGTATTTGTGGTTTATGTGGTCTAGGATGTAATATTTACATTTTAATTCATTTTTGGTAACATATATTTGTTAGAAAATGTTCTTTAATTAAGTCCTTTTGACTTAATACATTTTATAATTGACTCATTAATTAATCAATTAGTGTCTTTGTAAAAGTATTTAAATTGGCTGAATGCAGGAAATTGTTGTATCTGATGAAGTCTTTCCAATAGACGAAAACGTGTGTGGAGCTTATTGCTGGAGTCTTTTTGACACGTTAATAAAACATTTGTGGATTATTCTGCCTGATTGTGAGCTGTTTTTGCCCAAGCTAATGGACAGGTGTGGCTGCCTTCTTTGTTGAGGTTCGTTTTTTTGCAGCGTTTGTTTTTGGGTTCTGTGGCATGTCTGATAACTGCGTAGCACTATAGTAGGAATACCTAGATAGGCAGGAGTTCTAATCCTGATGCTGGCAACTGTTTGTGTGAGGATTATATAATGTGTGGTTTATACCATTTTGATGTGTATACCATACATGGCTGGTGACCACCTCCCACTGCCATTAATTTATACAGTGTGGTGACAGCATCTGCCTGACATGAAGCAGGTTAAACTATTGTACAGTCTTCTGTACAGATGTGTCTGGAATATACATATGTTTGAAAACTATACGTGGTTGGAAGTGGTCTGTGTGCCTTAACAATACCCATGTATGTGATATCATAGCCAAATAGACCACAGTGAGTGCACTGACACATATGACAGCATCAGGTATCATACCTAAATGAAACATCATGCTGATAGGACATCTGCCACCCTCACAGGTGGTCTGCCTTGTAGGTGCAATAGATAAGTACAGATGCTTGGTTTTACAAGTGAACTGTACCTGTTATGGGTCACATTAAAGGCTGGAAAAGGTGTTGACTGTTGTACTGTGGTCCTAATTAGTATGTAACAGGAACACCTTGCATCTTAAGAGGGGTGTGTTCACAATTAATATCCACTCTATATCAGTAATGTGTCATGCATGACTTTACTTTAGGACATTTGTCCATCACATTTGCTGACATCTGTCCAGACATCTTGGCACTGACAAGTTGTGAGGTATTTTACAGGAATGTTGAATTCACATTAGATAGACCCCAGTGGTGACCACTATGATGCAATACAGTTAACCCCAGCACAAGTGAAGATGCACAACAAGCAATATAGCTATTACATAAAGCATACAGCTATTACTGATGGTTGTATGCATGGTAAATTGCATGCACTTCACATGCCTGGGATATTGCTAGGCAACGCCAGAACAATGTAATACCCACGAACTACAGGCTGCTATCCCATATGCAGACCTGAGAGTCATAGATAGTTGTGAGAGGAGGTTATTGTCAGCAGCCCACATGTGGCCTTGGTGTAGGATCGATGCAGCATGTCTGTACATCTACAGTACTAATCGCAATACTACACAATGTCCTGTCCTCACCATAGATGTGCATCTCTGTGCATTAGAAAACCCCATCCACAACTGCAATTGCACCTGACACATGCATGTAGATACAATACAGATACATGTATGTCTGATACATTAGTGTACTAATCCCCACTGGGCCCTTACCTGCGCACTCCTCATCCAGTGTGTGTGTGCAACCTACCTCCACAATGCTTCCCTCAGCATCATGGCCTGTGAGTTTGGCATGTGGCCCAAGTGTGGTGAGGAGCTCCTCGGTGGGTGTCAGTGGGGGCTGGATGGCTGGGCCCCCACCTGTGTCTAGCCAGTTCCTTGCTACAGCAGCAGCCCATCGATTGGCATGGCATTAGAGGTCAGTGGCCCAATGCTGCACATGCACGTAAGTTCTGCTGTGCAGTCTGGCATCATTTACTGTGTGGGCCACACTGTTTTACAGGGCAGTCCTCTCCTGCACATCTTCTGCTCTCTGTCCACATGACAGGGCATATTGTCCAACCACATATGGGTGATGATGTCTGTTTCCCCAACAGAGAATGCTGGCAGGCAAGTACTCTGCATGTTACCTGGAAGACATGAACAGGTGAAGGTCACAGGACCTCATGCGGTTGTCAAAATGCGCATCAACAGTGGATATTACTTGCAAATAATCCAGACTACACTGGAAACCTCCATGTTATCATTGCTATAGCAATTTGCATTACATGCCTGTCCCTGAGCTATCTTATTACCCCCAATGTTGGACACTTCACTGTATAATCCTCTATCCTCCATGCATTTCTGTGTAGAGGGTTGACAGTGGTCATCTTCCATGTGGATGGTGTGTGTATGGTGGCAGGTCTGTGCTTGATGTTTGATGGAGCTCTGAGCACATGCCTGAGTTCATAAACTGGATAAAAAAGTTAGGAAGTCACTCCACTGGTCACCCACAAGTAAAAAATAAAGTCCATTTTATTAAGCGCTTTTTGTCTCTCCTTATAGGGACACTTCTTCAGATCCATTAGAAGGCAATATGTACATGCTCACCATTGCTGTGGGGAGGAGTATGGTTGATGTGCATATATCCATGCATGACTGGGGTGAACAGGGTGGCGATGTTCCCACCTAACCCATGTGATGCAGGTAGCCTATATCCATGGCATGTGTGTATAAGGTGTTCTTTACCCCCAGTACCGGGTGAATTGTGTTGTTTCATCTGAAACTTACAACATATGTGGAGACATGGTTGCAACTGTCTTTGGGGGTGTGGATATGTCTGATTCATAGTCATAGCCTTACATGATGTCACCTGTGAACTTATCTGCTTGCTCCAATCTAGGTGGACTTGCTTCAAAGTTGTTGCCTGCACCTATGTGTCCCTGTACAGCCAATGTAGCAACATATTATGTGGTTTGTGTATTGCTGCTGTCCACCAAAGGGGATTACTCTACCTTGGTGGAGTCTGGATATACAGGTCAGGTACTGCTGTGTCCGTAAAGCTGCAGTGTATATAAAGGCTACACACCCCTGATACACTGCTTGGTATTTGTGCAATTGGAACATGACACCACAATAACTCATTTCATAACAATTCTCACCTGTAGTGTGACCTATAGTCTGTACAATTCAATTGAAAACATAACAATCTGGTCTGTGAAAACATATGGAATTAATACTCAGTACAATAAGCCAGTTGAATGAGTGTGCACACCCTTAAACTTGTGTATGCACCTTTTGAGATGATTACAGCATTCATCCATCTTGGTCTGGACTCTAACATCATGGCACATCTTCACTTGCCAGAAACACCTTTGATTGTATTGCAATGGAATTGGACAGGTTAGGGGTCACATTCAAGATGAGAAACATTATGAAATGCTCTTCTGTGGTCTGATTGTCATACAGCACATAAACCTGGCATTTCAACAGGGGAATGTGCACTTGTGATATCCATTGTATATATGTGTTGATATAACTGGTAGTGGTAGGCATGGACAGAAGCTCATAACACAGGTGGACAATTCCCTGATTAATACCTGATAATCATGCCTACTTCAGTGCCCACATCAGTGTAGGGCAATGCAACCACCAGTAGCTGTACACATATATGCCTGTTGTATGCACTGATACTGATATAACACACACATGTGCAACATGCACAACCTATTTACATGGCTGCTTGAAACCCATGTGGTTAGTTTTTTGCCTTCCAGCTGAACATATGCATACATACATGTGCTCAGGGGATACCTGTTATACATTTCTATTGAATATAAGTATGGCACACTGTATTTACAGTCTTGCTGCTCAATCATACTTCTCAACCTGTTACAGCAGTACATCTGGACAATGGCACACATAAATGGGTGTCAAAAGGCACATCAGTATTGGTACTGTATTAATATAGCTGCACCATACATTAGTGCATTGATTGCACAGTAAGGTTTGACATCACTGTAATAACCTGAAAGATGTCCAACAGTCATAAGTAGGCTTTTATGTTACAATGCCATTGCTCACAGACCTGCCAATGATTTGGGTGACATACCAGAGGTATATGTGCATGTGACTACAGATATCAGTCACAAATGTGTTTATTGTCCAGCAGAATTCTCTACAGTTGAATGTTATTACGTCAATATATCACATGCAGTTCAACACACATGTCTGCAACAGTAATCTACTATGCACACACCCTCTATAGATGTCTTAGCTTTACAAGGCAAACGTGTCATACTCATAATCACAGGTAACATGGATATTGAAAACATCCCATTAACTGGCCTAGCAGTGGCACAGTCACAACTGTTTGACAGACACCCCTGCAGTTGTCATATATGAGCTGTCTTTTCACAGGTGAGTCAGGCACATGAGCTATGTTCCCACCTCACAACCTCTCAAAGCATCACATCTGGACAATGCCAAAAATGATGGGGGGATAAGTAGGGACAGACTTTAAATATATCTACTACAAACATAGGAAGTTCATAGAATGATACATTTAGCATTATAGAGAATATTCGTAAGGATGTGGAGTCTCAAACTCAAGTGTTTGTCATTACTTGATGACTTCAATCCTCAGGTATTTGCCAGTAAAGTACAGATCTCAGGAGGAACAGACAAAAATACATGATGGTAATATGTGGACAATCTGTTAGGTTCTGTACAGTTGAGAGTTATGTGATTGATATCTCCCACTGCAGAGAGGGCCAGATGCTATGGCCATAGCAGCTGTTTAGCAGGACATTAGTACAGCATGTCTTGTTGGGACATTTATTCCTTCAAACCATATTTCCCAAGTACTAGATTCAATTATTTGCTTACATGTTCCACTTACCTCTTTTCTTTCTTCTCTTTTCCACTTTGTCTCATTTGTTATTTTTCTCTCTCCCTGTGTACTACAGGGATAGAGCTGGTTTGAATAGGTGGCAGCATGGCTTTTTTAGGTGATGCTCATGACCAGGTGATGGCCTGTGAACCTATTGGGGTTCCTCACTTGCTAATTGCATGCAGAGCAGCTGTGTAGTTCTTCCAATAGCCAATGTCATGGCAACACAGTCCTATAAATGAGTTCTCCATGTGGGCATTGGCCCTTTCACTTACTTGTGAGGAAGACATCCTGGAGTTGTGTAGGCTACCACCTCTTACAACAAGACTTGTGGAGACAAGCCAACTAAATGGTGGGGAAGGTTCAGAACTTAGGAGCAGAATGTGAGTATTGCTGTTATACATTTGGAATACTGCTAGTTTAACAGGATTTGTCTGCACATGCTACTTTTGCATGGCTTTCAGTCTGACAAAGTTCTGTCTCTGCATTGCTCTCAACTGTAGGACCATCCACATAATGGCCACAGGTTAGCCTGTTATGTATGGGCTGTTCTCCAGACAGGAGGTGTCCTTGGCAAATCAGTAGCATATTCTGGTGATTTCATTATGTAGATGGTAACTTTCATTTTTTTCTTGACTTTATATCCCTCAGAAAATAAGTGTTACAACAAACCCTATAACACCAGCAAATTTCTCAGTGTATAACAGCAATATTTCATGTATTGCCATGTATTTGAGCTTCTGTCCACCAATTATGTCAGACTTTGTCCAGATGTCGTACAGTAGTAGGTGGATAGGTATACTGGTCTATCATTATTTTCTGCTGTAATTCCTGCTGAGGGGAATGGCTGGGAAACATGTTGAAGTCTGTACATTCAAGAGGTAGGTGTACAGGGAATGCTCTTGGATGGCCTTGTAACATATTTTATGTGGGATACAGTAACACGCTTTAAAACTAGGCTGTTAGAACATGTCTACTGATAAGAAATATGTCAGTTCTATAGCTGTACATTTGAATAAATCACACCATGGGGACAGTGGTGAGTCTCAAGGTGCTGCTCCTCAGTGTGATAAAACACTCATAAAAGGACAATTGTTATGTACAGACTTCAATGAATTAATAATAATTGTGATACTTTATCCCATAGGGGGTTAAATGACTAGTGTAATTGGGGGGGTGTATTCAGTTATGTAATTAGGTGTTAATTGCTTCTTGGGATTAAAGTCATGTTTTTCTGGGGATGTTTACTCCTTGAATGCTTTGGCCATGACATCAGAGTATAATAAAAATATGTGAATTACTAGCTGGTTAACATTTTTCTTTGCTATGTTCAGACATTGTATTTGTTTTGCTAAGAGATTGTTGTATGTCTGGCCATTGTGTATGGTCTATCATGATTTTGTAGCAGTGTACTCTTCACTTATTTATTTGGACTGGGGGGGCAGATGTGAGTGTCATTGCTGCTTTTGTATCCAACTGTGCATGCTGCCCCAGTTGTGGGTGGTCTGTCAGCAGCATATGTTTGTATGGGCATTTTGGGACATGTATGTATATATATATATATATATATATATATATATATATATATATATGTGTGTGTGTGTATATTTGTATACATACATATCTATATTATATATATATATATATATATATATATATATATATATATATATATATATATATAGATAGATAGATATATATATAGATATATGTACACCTCAGTATTTATTAATTTGTTTGTGTTTTTCGGCTTTTCCCGGTTAGGGGTTACCACAGCAAAACTCCGGTCTGCTAATGATTGGTAGTTGAGTTTTACATGCCGAGTTACCAGCCCTGACGCACAACCTTCAACGAAGGTATGCCCATTCATGCATGTCTCCATGCAGAAGACGCTCTAGCTGAGAATCGAATCAGACAGCGTCTTACTATGAGGCGACAACGCTACCGCAGCACCACCACCGTGGCCATATATCTATATATTGTTGTACACATATATGGATCTACCTATATATCTTACTCTCTCTATGTATGTTTTTATTCATATATGTATATATATATATATATATATATATATATATATATATATATATATATATATATATACTAATCTTTCCTAGTTGCACACTTGTCTCTTCCCTATTGTAAACTGGCTGTAAGGAAGGGTATGTTTGAGAAAACATCCTCAAGCAATGCAGTTGAGTTGGCTTGTTGGTAAATTCCATAGGCTATGATGTGCAAGGTCCTGGATTCAAGACCTGTCAGGGCTGTTTATTTTTTGCTAGGCAGAACAAGGACTGTTGGATACAGAGTGGTTAAGGCAGTTTTGAGCAGCTTTAAGCTGGTTTGCGTGGGTTTGCCCAATGGTAAGCAGTGCTAACATACGGATAAATGTATGGATGCTTACACTGTGTAGGCTTCACTTACCAGTGAGCAAATCTGCTTAACATTTACATTTAACATGGTTACACCTGCTAAGCACAGCCTAGCCTTAGTAACCAGTGATCACATTCCAGACTGATATAATTTAATTAATTTTAATTCTAATTAAATTTAATTCTCTATATATAAAATGCCTCTATGTGCTGTCATTACAGTAGCAAGGGGTATGAGTATGCTGTATAGGACACCTGGGTATACATGGGTAGTACCACAATCTGTTCTCTTTGGATTTGTTTCATACATGGGTAGTATCCTAAGTTATATGCAGTCACACTTGCATGTTACACCAGCTACAGTGCATTGGTTGACAGAAATAGTTTAACACAAATGGTATCATTACATTAGTACTTTTAACATTGCTTTTTCAAGTAAGAGTAGATTGTAGTACTGGAACCATACACCCCTGCATGCAAAGCTGGACTCTGAGTACTGAGTATCTTGTTCTACATGTTTGAGTTGTGTGTTTATATGTATCTCCTATTGGATATTAATCTGATATGTTGATATTAACTGTGGACTACTATGTTCTTTGGACATGTCATTGGGGACTGCTGTCATGTAGTAATGGCATACCTATCAGTTTCAGATGTGTATCTTTCATTACATTCATCCTAATACATAACCTGTTGCCTATCTACTTTTTGTCTGTCCTCTGTACAGATGTGCAGATGTCAGGTATTGCTACAGCCATACCACTATGTAGGTGCCCACACTGTATTGTGCTCTAGGCCTGGACACTGCTGCTAGTTCTGACATATGGGACATTCCTTAATGTGGGCCTTGCCCCATTTCCTTGCCTGTATGAGGGACATTACAGAGGTGGTGGCCTACATATTAACATACAGTGGGTGGCAATACGTCACAGGACAGGAAATGTGGAGCCAGCCAACCAACATGGGGGACATATCTGTGAACAGATTCTATGTCATCAGCGCTGTTATACACATGGTGGATTGATAGCTTGACAGGGTTTGTGTGGACATGTATTTAGTGTGTGACATCATGACTTACAGTGATATGTCTCTGACATACCTCTCCACTGGCACACTGTCCATAGACTGGCCACATGTCTGCCTGTCGTGTTTTGTGTGATCACCAGACTGTTGGTGTCCTTAGTATATATCAGTTGTGGACTCTGCGGAATGCAGTCAGCAAATACTCACATCTGTTTGTATTACCTATGTCATATTCCTCATAAAGGATGTTACAACAAACCCAGTGACATCTGCAACTGTCTCAATGTATGACAGCAGTATGTGCAATCTACCCCTGTGTTTGTGTCTTTGCTCCCACCTAGTGATATAGGGGTTGATGCCAAGCTTAGTGAGTGAGGAATGTTATCAAAGGCTTTGGCAAGCTCAATGTAGGCTGTAGGTGTCACCTTGCCTTCATCCACAGCTCAGGTGACTGACAGCAAGAGGTTGACCAGGTTGAATGAGCAGGTGTGATCTACCCTTTACAAACATAAACTGTGTGGGATCCTGAGTCTGTAGATTCCCATATCCATATTTATTAGGTGCATGATGATGCATTCCATAGCTTCACATAACAGACTTGTCAGGCAGTAGGGGCAGTATTTCCCAGGGTCGGTAGTTACATCTCCTTTGTGGGGAGGGGTGACTGTAGCAGTGCACAATTCAGTAGGGACAAAGCCTGAGGTGAGGCTGTGCTTTAACAGGGCACACAGGTAAGGTGACAGGTCACTCTGTAGTTCATGTGGAACACAGCCAGGGATATTCTCAGGTCCCATACAGGCTGTATTCTTGGAATTGGACAATAGTGTTGTAACCTGTGCTGCAGTAATTATTATGGGTGCCTGGTGGAGTACTGGTATTATAGGTTCATAGGTTCATAGATTAGTACTAGGCTAACTGCCCTTGTGGGCTATTTTGAGCCTAGCCAGTTACCCCCTGTGAGAAGCAAGCCTTGCACCTTGTGCCTGTAAAGTAAGCACCTTAACCATTATGCCAACCTCCCACACCTGGGATTGGTCCTTTGGGGGGTGAGGGGTACTGTCTGCACTCAAGATTCCAGCAAGTATATTGGCATTATTTGTTGGCTCAGTCTGGGAGGTACCATTGTCTAGTTGCTCAGAACAATTCTTGGTATTGCCATGGAGATTCTTTGCATAACTGCATGAGGCCTTGTGGTTGTCTTTACTATGTGCTCCAAGTCTGTTCTCGCAGCTAACTTTGTTGTATTTGATGAGGGATTTCAACTATTCATTGAGACTGATAAGAGTTTATTTCCTGTCTTGGGACTTCATCTTATTCCACATTGGTTCCCTCCATCTGTTGTACAATTTCTTTATGGCAGAGGACCACCAGATCATCTTCCTTTTTTTGGAGGTGAGGGTCCTGGTTCTATTGGGTAAGGCGGTATCCATACATTTGTGAATGTGTTCATAGTGCATTGTTGTCTGATTCAGCTGTCATGCAACTAGTCTCCATTTGCATGGCTGACATGAGTTTAGCTACCTCTGTTTTTTATGAGGCCATGGTTAGCTTTGGAAAGGCTTTTCATGGTGGTTACCTGTGCAGTGCGTATAAGATTGCTGTGGATTTCCAAAGGTGATTACTTTGTGTTCAGATATAACAAGTGAAATGTTGACTGCTGGTGTAGAGCAACAGTTGCCCATGTTAGGAAGGACCAGGTCGATGTGATGGGCATGTGCATTGGTACATGAGTAGCTTTCCTACTTAATGGTGGGTAGTTGAAGTCAACCAGTATGAGAGTGTTAGGTTGGACACTAATATTCTCCAGAGTGTTTTTGGACATGGAGTGTGAGTCCTGGGTGGGGACCTATCACAGGCTACAGGCTGCAAGCTACACCTGCAGGATTTGTAATGCATGATGTTGGTATACCACTCTGGAGGTGTGTGCATCCTTTATGAATATGAAAATACTACCACCTTTGCAGCTTCAGTCCATGTTCTGTAGCCAAATGTTGTGGAATTACCTATAGGCTGGTATTGCAGGGGTGATTCCTGCTGCCTTTATCCAGGTCTCGGTTACAGCACAGATGTCATTGTTCCCCATTTTAAGGAATTCTTCCAGTGAGTGAGTTTCCAGATGTAGAATTCCAATGTGCAGGAGCATGGCCCTCTGATTGCAATGTCTTTGTAGCTGTCATATATTTCTGTATATTTCTGTACACTCACACACACACACACACACACACATATATATATATATATATATATATATATATATATATATATATATATATCTATATATATATATATATATATATATATATATATATATATATATATATATATATATATATATATATATATATATATATTTGTCCACATATATGCATCTCCATACTTATATACATGTATATATAGACTACCTAACTGATTCTACAAACTCCTTTCACTACTGTTGGATGACTGTACTAACTGATATGTTTGGGATGTCATCACTATTTTGTAGGGTTCAGATGGTGTAATGGCACATTGCTTTGATCATAGTTTAAAAGGACCTGGGTCCAGGACTTGGCAGACCTTATTATTTTGTTTTAAGGCAGACCAGTTCAGCTGTGGAGGATGGGATAAGGGCTATAATTACAAGAGGTCCCTGTGTTCGAGACTTACAACGGTTGATTATTTTGTTGCTGGCCAGATCAAGGACTGTTGGAAACAGAGTGATTAAGGCACTTTTAAGCAGTTCTGGTAAGCAATGCTAACTTCCGATTAAATCTGCATACAGACAGTTAGCCTTAAAAGTGATTAATCTGTGTAGGCATTGCATAGAGCAGCGCAAAACAGGCTTAATCCTGCCTACTACTGCTTAAAAGAGCTTACTTCTGCTTACCTTGGTGCTAATTTCTTTAAAAGAAAAGAAAAAAAGGGGTGATAGGAAAGTGGCGAAAAAGGGGGCATGCAGAGGGAAAGACAATAGGAAAATTAGCTAGGAATGTGCAGGACAGGTGTAGGGAAGGTCCATAGCTGTCCATTTCTTCTCCAGCAACAGCTGTGCATATATACTGAATTTGGAGGTAGATTTGGAAACGCAAACCCCTGAGAGAGGGGTGAGGACACCAGTAATGTGTTGTGAAGACAATTAGACCAGATTACATATGTCCAGTGGACACATGTGCAAAATGGACAGCTATGTATGGGGCAACATTTTTTGGGGGGGACAGATTGCCCTTTTTTTTTTTAAGGTGAGAATGGGATGGTGGGGAAGGATAGTAGATATATTTGGGGAGGTAGGTTGGGTAGGAAGACAAACAAGACAGACAAGACAGCATACAGGGGCGATACATGACACATGTGGGGGGTAAACACCTTGGATGGGGAGGGGTGTTTGAAAATTGGAAGCCCATGAGGCCCCAAATGGAAACAGTGGGACTGAGGTCCCCACCCATGGGCAGTCACCACTGCACCTTCATGGCCCCAAATGTGGCTGTGCTGGGGATTGAGCAGGAGGGGTAGGCTGACCCTCTAATTGCACCATGCAGCCCTCAAGCTGGTGTAGCAGATCTCCAAACTCCTTTTGTAGCTTGCTACACACGAATCCCCAGACCTGGGTTTGGGTGACAGTATCCTGTCCCACCCACTCCCAGGGGGGGAAGAGCCCCATTCCCTGAGGCGGTTCCACCCAAAGGTGGTGCAGGGCAGGACCAGTGGATGAGGAGGTCTCTGGGTGGGTCCCAGATATGCTAGGGCCCAGTGTCACAGCCAGATGAGGTGGGAGAGGTGGAACTGCTGGGACCAGCCTTCCCAAATGTGTTACAGTTTTGGAACATATGTGAGTTAGTAATAGTCAACACAATCCAGGATTAGTTATAACAGCATGGAACAGTTGCATAGTAAACAGAACACATGCATATATGGAACCACAGTGGCCATTACGACGGCATGCAGGTTACATTGATAGCAACAGGCCACCAATGATAGTATTTCAGCATGGAACATTAATAGAAGCACATTTCAATACTTGTTGAACAATAGGACATATGTCCCAACAGTAGGTTTGGTCTAAAACATACCCATTGATTTGTGTGTTTAGATTATTGTTGCAGATATGGTGGGGTGGTAGATGTCAATTAACAACTTGTATATCATTGCTCTAATCATTACTCTACAGGTATTATTACAATACCCTATGGCCTTGGTTTGGGCAGTGGTATGTTTGTACACAGTGTATACTTTAACCATCTTATAGCCACGTTCTACTACAACTACAAGGCTTGACTAAGTCGTCCTGTCTGTAAGCTTCATTTTGTTTTCTTCCAGGGTCTTGGCATATGGTTTTTTAGTTACATTCTACTTCTCTTACCTGGTAGACCTGTGGGGGTAATGTTTGTTAACACTAGCTTAATATTTCTACACATATTCCCAGATTCCTAGTTAAAATTATGCATACAGCTTACTACCACTCCCAGGATTCAAACCATGGCTGTGTCTGTTAAAAAGACAACAATGTGTGTGTTTCATCCGAGTGAGCTATTTAGAAACTACTGGCTTTTCCTTTATTGTTTTCTATCTAAGACTCTCTTGGTTGTACAATCTGACCTTGTAATTACAACATTCTTATACAGACATTCCTAGACATATTTTTTATGTAGCACAGTGTGAGAAACAGTGGTTGACACAACAGTACTATTCGGATATCAGATCTTGCTGAATGCAACATGTCAGACCATACAATACCAGAGTTAACACAACCAGTCCAGGATTTCGAACTTTATTGCCAGGCAGCTACACTTTTACTTAAATATGACCTATATGGGACTATTACTGTCGTATTGTCTATTTTATTTAGTAGAAACCATACACATTTTTATGCTGCTGGTGACATTTTACACCTTTATATTTATTTGGTATGACTACTACAAGCAGGAATGTTACTCACCAGCCTCATGATGCATCCTTTGCAACCTGCTGGAATGGGCTTCCTGGTTCACAGCCTGCTCAGCTAGAGCTGTAATGAAAATAGAGAAACATTTATGCATACCTATCCATCACATACACAGGCTGGACTTTGGTAAACAATTATTGCTATAAATATTAACACACTGCTGGGACATCTCCCCTCTCTCTTGCATGCTGGACCCACTGTTCCAAGAGCTCTGTCTTCCTGTGTTTCAAGTCAGCATAATGGTGCTGGACCTGCTCACCAGTCCAAGGGATACCAGTGGCACTGGTGAGATCATGGGCGAGACTTTCCTAGGCTTCTGCTTTATATTGGGAGCCCTGGTACTGGTCCTGCAGCAGTCTCATGTCATGTTTTTTTTACCAGGAGTCCTACCATGACCTTGGACTCCTGTATGCCCCAGCGCTTTGCCCGAAAGCGCATGCCCTCTCCAACACCTGCCATTCTGCCTACAGTGGAGAGCTACAACCAGTTATGAGCTGTATTCCTGCCTGCAGGGTTTAAATACGGCCAGTTTCCCACCCTTTGCCATGATTGGATGGTTTTGAAAATGCTGAGCTAAGCTAAGCTGCAGGCAAACCTGCTTAGCTAAGGTTGGCAGTGCTTAAAGGAGCAGGTTCAGCATTGCTTACCAATGGGCAAATCCACTTAGCTGGGCTATTCATTGCTTAGTATTCATATGTAGACAATGCTACACCTGGTCAGCATAGCTGTGCAATGCTTAGCATTGCTTATGTTTTACTATATTGGTCTATCACCTGTATGGGATTGATTCATCACTGATTACATGATATAGATTTATTTACCTTCCTGACATCCCCTAATGTGTTGTAATTAATGGGCACACCTGCGCAGCTATGCTTAAACTTTATTGCATATGTAAAAAAAAAATGTATTTATTGTGTTTTTTAATTTGTACCCTTCAGAATATCCATTCTAATGCTGAACCTGTCATTCTATCAACTTTCTGGCTTTATAGGAATGATTGTCCCTTATGCTTTGTCCAGATTTCTTACTCTGACAAGATGGGAGGTGTACGCTATGTGCTTATGCTAAACCTGTTATTCTATCAACTTTATGGCTTGGTTGAGATGATTATCCCTTATGGCTTTGTCCAGATTTCTTACCCTGACAGGATGGGGGTGTTATGAGCAGTCTCAATCATTTTAAATTACTGAACAGCAATTCTGGAGTGCAGTGGGCATGTGTATTGTGAGAGCTTTCCTCTCAGACACACCCCCTGCACTCATACACAGAACCGTTTCTGCTTTATAGCATGGCAGCATGCCTTCATACACATGCATGGCATGCTGCCATGCCACACAGGAACGATCCCTGCCATGCAGGAATAAGTTATTCTTGCACGGCTGTTTGCTGAATCTGAGGGCTTGAATTTTGGCCAGCCTTCCTTCTGTCCCACACTAGTTACACCTCAGGTTAATTGCTATGAACACTGATACATTTGCTCAATGTTCCTACATAAAACATATGTCAATGAATGGACATACTAAACAAAATATCTTACAGAGCACTGCACCGGATGTTTAGTAGCTTGATTTAAATAGGGTGTGCTCATAGGCTTTTACATATATAAGCTGGACCAAATAACTCTCTATTAAGTAGCATAAGGGTACACTGCCAACCAATAAAAGTTCTTTGTATAAGTATCTCCTTGCATATTGTACAAATCCAGATGTACAGCCCTGTATAGTAGGGAAGCTGTCTATGCATTCCAGCCATTGTTTTTTTGTATGCATATTCCTATCCTCTTCCTTTTTAATATTTTATATTTTGAATATATGTTTTTGGTAGATTATTTTTAAATCTTGAGGGGTAGCATTTTTGTGTTGAGGCACTTTTGTCTTTCTATAATTGGAATTTTGCAAAACATTATTATTTTTATGCAGATTTCACCTCTGGCTTATTGCTCTGGAATTATATACTTCATTTGGATATGTTTTTTATGTCTAGACTCATGTGTGATACGTTTTTCTGAGCTGATACATCTAACTCTTTATTTTCTTTTATCCTTACCAATATTTAAAATAGCTCAGAAAATATTATATAGTGAAATATTATTTCTAATGACAAATTTTGACCTGACATTGTCTTCTTTCTCACATTTCCAGAATTACAATTACAAATAATTTATATTTTAATTTTAAAATCAGTGCCTAAAAAACAACAGCTCATTGCAAGTCTACTTAGCACAATACACATTAATAATTTCATGATTTTTCTGAATTTATAAATATTAAATCGTACATTTTTCTTGGCTGAAATATTATCCACATCAGTAAAACTGTGAGCAGCATCTGACATATTTTCATTACTCTGGCATGGTTTTACGCTAGTCATGTGTAATAATAAAGTTGTTTGCATTCACTTGTGATATTTAATAATGCTCACATAAAATTCCAACCCATCTTATTTCACTTATGATGCTTAATAAAGTTCTCAAAAAACTCCACTCTGCTGATTTTAGTACTGTCTTATTAGATGAGAGTGCCAAACATTTTACTAAAGGACTTTCTCCATTCTTAAAAATTCATATTATTATTATTGTTTTAAATATTTAATGCCATGAGATAAAAATAAATCTTAATGGACCAAAACAATGAATATCATAGTCAATATCAAAGCAACAAAGACTGTATTTGATGAGGCACTCCCAGGGATTCAGAAAGAACCCCCACCATGGGCTCTAAGGGCTGCAGCCAAAAGGGACTCTTTCCTGAAATCACGGAAAATGTGGATCAGAGAGATATTTAACCATGATGAGGAAATACATCATTATTGGCTAATTTGCATGTCTCTAAATTGTGTGGTACTACTGCTTGTAAACTAATCAGCACTTTCCTGTGTTATTCAGCATTGGCGGGCGATGACTCTCATTGGCACAGGCACTCCTCATTCATTCTTCCACACATGCGCACACACACAGACACACACACACATACACACACACACACACACACACACACACACACACACACACACACACACACACACACACACAGACATAAGGACAGACTATCATACTTCTTACCAGTTCCTGAGTTTACAAAATGTTTCTTAAGTTGCCTCATATTTTTTCACTGTCCATCACAAATCACAAATTATTACAGTCAGTTAGCAATTCCAGACACTAGAGTTTCATTTTTCTTATTGTTCAAAAAATGCATTGTGGTGTCAGGCCTGTTGGTGTTTAACTTTTTAAGTTCATAGGTGTGTATTAGGTTAGCGATCTCTGGGCCTTTTAACTCTAGCCATTCCTCCCAAATCTCTAACAGGTTCTGTTACTCTAGGTACTGTACACGGGGGATTGGGAGATGAGACATTTAATAATCCAATAATGAATCCACTAGAGACATAGGTACCAAACCATGCATGAATTTCAGGTCCCCCATCCAGTTGTCCTAGTTACACTTGGATTATTGAGGAACTCTGTTTCACATGGATGGAGAGCCTGTTCCAAAGAAGAGGTAGTCTTTGGGATACATACTTTTCTCTGCAGCAAGTCTTACTTGTATCACAGGCAAGATGTAAGTCTTTAGAATGGGCAATTCTGGTGATGTTTGATTTCTGGATATGCAGGAGGTTCAACAGAGTGGAGTCCAAAGATGCCTTGTATTCTGGCATAGATCTCCACTCAACAGCATGTAGGAAACAGAATACAGAGACAGGGCTTTGAGGCAGTCTGCATAGGACATGTTACATAAATCCTGTATTTTTTAGTGAGGAACTTCTGTGGATGTTCCAGTTGTTGGATGTGACTGGTTAGGTACATACTAAAGGGGGCACTGTACTCAATGATAGGTCTGATGAATACTGAATACAGCAGAACAATAACCTCCTTGGACCTAGATGCCATATTTTTGTTTATAAGTTCACAGCAAAGAATGATTTTCTCACTACCATAGAAATGTGATGGTCAAATGCTAGATTACTGATTATGTGTGTCCCCTAGTCCATGACTACCGGGTTGACTCTTAGGGGTGTTTTGTCAATATAGTAGCTACGAGGGATGGCTGACTTTGCGATGGGTACTATTATGCATTTCTTTGCATTTAGTTTTAGACCTTGGCTCTGACACTAGTTATTTGTTTGTGCCAGCCGTTCTTGAAGAACATTAGAGTCAGTGGGAGACTATGCACATGCAACACTGCATAGAATCTACGTAAGATACTGTGTACAATGCTTATGATTACAGAGGCACACCCACAGTTTAAGTTCGTTGTATTACTAATGCAACACCTTATTTCATGGGAGATATATCAGCTGTGCCACAATCATAGTGAAATGTTTAACCACTGTGTAGCAGCTGTTCACTGGATTTATTTCAAATAAGCATGCCTACTATTCTGCAAATAAAAAAACTTACATAATTTAAATGTATTTACTTATTTATATTTGATGACTGCAAATTCCCAAATTTGCAGCACACATTTTAAGTGAAATGTCAAGAAGAATTTGTTCAAAATGTGTAGTTAAGTAGATTTAAATATAATGTATATCAAATACATGTATTGATCAGTTAATATGTACACGATTCTGTATATAATGTAAAAAATGAAAATAATTTAAAATAGGCAGATTTTATTTATTTAACATTTGTTTACTGGGAAATTCTGACTTGGAGCAAAGCCAATATTCAGTGGAGACCCAGGGAGAAATGCTGTAGACACAAGTCTTTGTAACATGGGAGGAAAATGTAGTACCTGTAGAAGAACTCACATGAATGCAGGGATGACATGCAGACGCTACACAGAGTGCACACCAACCAAGAATTGAACTAGAGAACCTCTTGCTGTGAGGTGACAACACTCCCACTGCACCACTGCACCATCTGCTACAACACTGCGGCGTTGAAAGCAAGACTCAAATTAAGAGCTATTGACTCAAGGTAGATTAATCGTTAATGTACCCACACATAAACACACACACACACACACACACACACACACATACACACACATATATATATATATATATATATATATAGAGAGAGAGAGAGAGTGCTAGATATAGATATAAATATATAAATACATATAGATATAGATATATACATTATGGCTAGCACCCCTTTCCTCTAACCATATATTCTTAGGATTTTCTGGCATTTCATAAGTACTCTGAACACACACACAACTGTTTTTTTTCTGAATGGCATCTACCTGCAATGTGAGTGACTTGTGCATTCAAAATGCTTTATTTACTCTTCACAGATTTCAGAGCTCCTTCTTTCTTTTCTTCTCTTTCTGGTACTACTCCACATCATGTTGTAATAATTTCCTTATTAGCAAACTTGCATTTGGCTGCATAAACATTGAAAGATATTGCATCATGACACGAAATCTCATGAGAACTTGCCCTTAGGTGAAGGCATTTGTACTATCATTTATATTTTCTCATTGCAGTTTTCATAATTACTTCTAAAACATGGCCATTAAATATCAGCTGTGTGATTCTGAGAGTACAGTTATTGAACTTGATGCAATTGTGATACAACCTTTTCATTAACGCAGTTTCACATAATGCACTTCTCTGGTCTGACCCTTGATCTGATCCTATACTACTGTGTTGTCAGTTATACTAACAACGGCAGGTATTGACATCTTGCTCTTATGTGACTGCAATGTCCAGTAAGCACTGCAGAGGGTCACTGCTGAGATTAAAACCTTGCAGCTAAAAATCTTCAGCTTTGACTAACATAACATAACATACATTTGTAGGTTCAGCATGAATTACCATCAGGAACATTAGGCCAGGATTTTGCCTAAATCTGTCAGTTATTGCATAGAATTAAGGCTCTGACCTCTTAACAACTTGTTTCCTGTAGTCCAGAGTACAGAGTTCCCACTTTTCGCTTGCTGTGTGACAGAGCACATCAGTTAGCAGATGAATAAAGTTTTCTTCCCAGCTAGTATTGGACACACTACTACATAAATATAAATTTCCAGTCACCATTATGGTGTTCAGGCAAAACACACTGGCCTTTGTGGGCCATGGCCAGCGCAGACAAAATAGCAACTTAATGTAGTCCTGTAATCTATTAACAATTTTAAAACTTTTATTCTCTGTATTAAAAGTGCCATAAGATTATGTTTAAATGAAAGATATCTAACTAATCTTTAATTATTACTCTAAATGTGTATAGAAATTTGGCCAGAATTTAATGTCTTGATCATTTTGCCAGTCCTTTAATCAGTGTTGATTTCCATATTACATTTGACTTATTTCAGTTTTGTGTACATGCACACATACAACTACTTATAAGCTTTCTGCCTTTAATCAGATCAGTACTCCTTATATACATCTTATGCTTCTCATATATTCCCCAATATACATATTAAAGTAAGTCCCTGGGATTCAGAAAGGCCTAGCGTGATGCAGAAGCCTTAACTCAGAAGCTTTCTGCATAACTTTAAGTTGCTTCTTGAGTGAATTACTCAGCCAAGTAAAATTTTGTTCAAGGAAGAAAAAGTTTGTTTGTGTCTTTCGGCTTTTCCCGGTTAGGGGTCGCCACAGAGGAACTCCGGTCCGCTAATGATTGGTAGTAGAGTTTTTACGTGCTGGCTTGCCGGGCCTAACGCACAACCTTCAACGAAGGAACGCCCATTCACGCATGTCGCCACACAGAAGATGCTCTAACTGAGAATCAAATGGGCAAGGTCTAACTGTGAGGCGACAACTCTATCGCAGCACCACCACCGTATAAAATCATTCATTCACTCCTACATGAGTACTCCTGATGTGGGTAAATTCAGCAAATGTGTCAGGGTGGAGGGTGTGTTAGTGTGTGTATGTGTGTGTGTGTGTGTGTTACTTTGTGCATATGAATGTATGGCTGAGTGCATCCATGAGTGTGATCTAGTGTTGGTGGACTTGATTGTTGCTGAATGGATGTGTGTGTGTGTGTGTGTGTGTGTGTGTGTGTGTGTGTGTGTGTGTGTGTGTGTGTGTGTGTGTGTGTGTGTGTGTGTGTGTGTGTGTGTGTGTGTGTGTGTGTGTGTGTGTGTGTGTGTGTGTGTGTGTGTGTGTGTGTGTGCACGTGCAGGCGTGCATGTGTGTGCTCCTGGGTTTCTGTATATAGGTATATGTGTGTAAGGAGGGTGCCTTTGCTAATGCAATGCATTGGCCTCTAGGGAGAATAACAGTGCAATCAGGTCTGAGAACGCTGGTATTCAGTTCAGAGACATGCTAATAAGTTGATAATGAAGTCTTCCTCATTGAGGTCATACATATCACTGAATCACATTTTCACATCATCATGTTAATTGGTCAGCCCATATTGGTCAATTAACACAAGCAGTGAGGATTTTATTGAAACCTAGCATATGTTTTTAATATTACTTGCCACACAGTCATGCGAAACTGCAATTTATTCATGGAAATGTTTTTCTGCCCTATAGGTTATTAAATATTTACACTTCAGCAAACATCCTTAAATAATGTATTTCATTTACTCTTTTTCAGCTGGATTGATTACAAATTAATGCTTTTTTTTTCTTTTTTAGGCTCATAGGTAAGTACCAGGCTAGCTGCATTTGTGAGCCATGAAATCAAACTGGTGCACCTTGTGCTTGCGAGGTAAACACCTTAACTGCTATGCCCACCCCAACCATTATACTGAACTTTCCTAATCCCACATATCTAGATTTGATGTCCCTGAAACCACAAACAACCACAAGTTTCTACCAAACCATTTATACTATATAAGAGCTCATGAACCAAACAAAGGTGCAATAGTGCTTGTAAAAAACTGTAAAACCCAAAAGAAGCACTATTCGTTGCGAGTCCAATACCTTCTTTATTGTAACACCAAATAAATTAAGCGCTTTCATCAGTTGAAACTTGACTTCATCAGAATTAAATACAAAAGATAAAACCCTGCTTTAATATATGGACTACTAGTCAGTGATTGGTCCAGTAATTTAAACAATTAACAAGTCCATTAACTTAATTGAGATTTAAAATACCAAAGGTTAATTTATCACATCTAATAAAATTTCTGCAAAATTCTTAATGTTCTAAAAACATTGTAGCAGTACAATATGTAATGGTAAAAAGCACAAATATCACAAGTAAATAAATATGTATTATTTGTATACAAATATCAACTATTTCTCATTTTACTTAAACTTGTTCTGCCTTTTCCTTTAAAATTGGTGCCAAATTCAAACATTCATTTAAGCCAGGGGAAACATTTGCTGCAAGCCTAAGCTGCCATATCAATTCCTTTTTCAATAATAGATTTTGCCAGTCTCCACCTCTGGCTTCCAAATGAACTAAATCTAAAATAGCAAAATGAAAACCTGTATAATCATTACATGTCATACTATGTTTACACAAAGCATTTGTAGCTTTTTTATTTTTTATGTCATACAAATGCTCGTAAATTCTTGTCTTGAGAAGCCTCTCAGTCTTCCCAATATAGAAAGAACTACAGGTGTCACACATAGCAATATAAACTAACTTGCTAGAAAAACAGTTGCCTCTCCTAGGGTAAACTGTATTATTGTTCTGGTTTTTCAAACATATTTTAGTATCCTGTAAGATGTAAGAACAATATATACATCTCCCATAACACCTAGTACCATTGTTAATTACTTCATCTGTTACAAGACATTTTGGTCCACTTTCTAGAATCTTTTTCAAATTAAATCCAATTTTTGTAGTAAACACTGGTTTTTCACCCAAAACTTGACATTTGTCATGGTCAACTTTGAATATGCTCCAGTTCTTATGCAAAACATCTTTAACTTGTTGATATAGGGGACTGTATTGTAAAATACAAGTATGCTCAAAATTGGTTTCATTAAGTTTTTTATCAGTCTTACCAGAAGTTTCGTTTTTTTCTAGTCCCTTACCTAATAATGGGGTATATCTCTTACCCCATTCAATGTACATTTCATAAAGAGTTTTTTCCACCAGACCCATAGGGTAACCCCTATCCAAAAACATGTTTTTTAGATATTCAAACTCAGGTCGAAGATCTTCCACAGAAGATGTCATTCTAGCTACCCTAATTGCTTGACCCTTAATTATACTTTTCTTCTGACTGAAAGGATGATGACTGTTAAAATGTAGATAATTATTACAAAAAGTTTTCTTACAGTATATTTTTGATTTAAATTTGTCCTTATCTTTAATAATGAGTGTATCAAGATAATTAATTTCATTAGCATCAAACTGAAAAGTGAACTTCAAAAAACTGGTAGTGCTGTTGAGATATTGGATGAATAAAGGAATAGTCTCAACTTTTCCCTTCCAAAAAATAAAAATATCATCCAAAAATCTACAGTAGTAATTAATGTAATCAAAATATTCACTTCCAAACACATATTCTCTCTCCCATCCTAGTAAAACGATGTTTGCATAAGTTGGGGCGCAAGCAGCACCCATTGCCACACCTCTAACCTGCTGGAAATATTCTCCCTCAAAAAACAGGTAGTTGTGGCCTAATATAAGTTCCATCATTTCACAAGTTAACTTGATTTCATCACCGTTCATAGTAGACAGATTATATGAAGTCTCCTCAAAATAAGCTAACCCTTCTTGTTTAGGAATACAAGAGAACAAATCCATTACATCAATGGTTACAAAATAACCTTCAGCATTCCATATATGACTTTTTAGTTGTCCCCAAAAGTCCCAAGAGTCCTTGACTAAATGTGGACACCTTTCTACAACATGTTTGATCTTCTTGTCCACATACACAGATAAATTATGGGTTTTAGACCCAGTTGCCGCCACTATAGGTCTGAAAGGTGGATGTTCTAAGCTCTTATGTACTTTAGGTATACCAAATATGCCAGGGATTTTAGGATGTTTGTTAGTTAAAAAATCATAAACTACCCCTGTAATTCTTTGTTCCATCAAATATTCATACAGAAAACTATTAATTCTCTGATATGCTATATGTATTTGGTTTTTTGAACATATGGAGTAGTTATTAACATTGAATAGAATTCCCTGCATAATATTGGTATAATCAGTACTGTTAAATAAAACAATACAACCACAAAAGCACTTAATTTATTTGGTGTTACAATAAAGAAGGTATTGGACTCACAACGAATAGTGCTTCTTTTGGGTTATACTATAAAAGAGCACTAACAACCTTGTTAGAAAATAAACTGTAATATATATATATATATATATATATATATATATATATATATATATATATATATATATATACACACACACACACACACACACACACACACACACACACACACATATATATATATATATATATATAGGGTCTATATTATATCCTCGAACGCTGATTGATCAAACTTATTTTCGCGAAACTGCAAAATATCGAAGCAGCAGAAACTTGAATTTTTTCCTAGGGAAAAAATTTGGTTGTCCATTTCTGTTGCTTCGGTATTTTCAGTGTTATGGTGGAAAGTTACCGGTCGGATTCAGGTAAGTGTGCGATTGTGTGGATGTGAGTGTTAGGGTGATTTAGGTGAGTTAGGGTTAGGGCTCAGGTTAGGTGTGTGTGCGATTGAGTGGACATGAGGGTTAGGGCGGATTTAAGTGAGTTAGGGTTAGGGAGCGGGTGAGATGAGTGTGTGATAGTGACAGACCTTAGGGTTAGGGTTTGGGTTAAGGTAAGTGGGTAGTTAGTGGTGTGTGCATAGTTTAGTGTAGGGTTAGGTATCAGATTTTAGGTGTAGGTGTGTGGATTTCTGTTTGTTTGGTGTGCTTGTGTTGTGTGTATGCGTTTTGGATCAGCGATTTTTTTCCCTGGGAAAAAAATTGCTGATCTGACAATTCGAGATTGTAAGCTTTTGCTTAAATTAGGTCGATCAATCAGCGTTCACTTTTTTAAGTGTTCGATGATATAATATAGACCCTATATATATATATATATATATATCTATATCTATATATATATATATATATATATATATGTGTGTGTGTGTGTGTGTGTGTGTGTGTATGTATTGGCTGAAGAAAGCTCCTCCCTGCTCCACTACCATTATGATTATTCTTGTAGGTTGTTGCAAGCAACAAAGAAAATAAAGATTGATACAATAAAAGTGGAGTTGGCAATTCACATTATGTATGTAAAGAAACTTTGGTCATTGAGGGCAGCTGATGACAGGGGCCTATATGATGAAACAATGCATTATGTACATCTTCGATTGTCACGTATATTAGTTTACTATGCGGGGAATTATTTATTATCATATTTTGTAAAGGTACAAAGTACAGGCAAGTGAAAGGCAAAAGAGAACAAGAAATGTATGTGAATGCAATATACAAGAATAACAAATTAATGAGGGGCAAGGATTACAATGAAAGAGAGAGCTGATAAAGAAAATTAAAGGAAATTGAAAATGTTTAAGTAATGATAATAAATGAAATGGAGGGGTGGAAGACAGACAGTAGGAGTTAATTCTGAAATGTAGTCTACTGAGAGTCTTTTATGTCCAACTGACTGAAACTTTGACCAAATAAAAAAAAAAGTATAAAGTTTCATCCTGATGAAACCCTAAAACAGATTTGTTTATAAATTGCCCTCCCTAAAACCACAAACTTATGCATACCAACTACACAGTCACACAAGCATAGTTAAAATTGAAAAGACTACACATGGCACTATTATTGTACCAGCAATGATTTCCTTTGGAAAATATGATTACTGAGCAGAAAATATGTCAGTGTAAATGGATAAGTTTAGCTCTCATCCATTTGTAACTCACCAATTAATAAGTTAACCACTGAATTGTTATATACTGATGGACAGTAATAATGTGATAGAAAATTTAAGAACAAAATGGGATCTGTTTTGGGAATGGGGAAATAAGGGAAAGGTTTCACTGTGGACATATTGACAGGAGGATGGGAATGAACACAAAAGCTGATCTGTCCCTCGAACAAGTCCTGTTGATGTCATAGACCAGGCTGAGGCCATGTGTGCAAGTTACTCAAGTGGAGCTTGAATTGCAGACATGCAGAAGTCACATCAAGGTGGGGTCCGTGATCGCCTTGTATGCCAGACAGAGGTCACCTGTGAGGAAACTGTAGGAAACTAAGTAGAGGGATAATAGGGCTTTTAGCATATTTGTGTATGGTAGATGTTTGAGGCCCTGGATTCTCCTGGTGAGGAATCTCTGTGGTCTCTCCAGCTGCTGCTGCATGTGCTTTGCAAGGTACATGCTGAAAGGGGTGTTGTACAAAATAATGGGCCTTATAAGGGAAGAATGCAGGGATGTTATGACCTCCTTGTCCCTGGATGAGACACCTTTATTTATGAGGTATGCCATGTAGAAGGCTTTCCATACAATGGAAGCAACATGGTGGTCAAAAGCAGGTTGCTATCAGCCCAGGTACCCAAATCCCTCATGACTGATTGCGTGCTTAGGGTGTTGTTATTAATGTGATAATTTATGGAGATGTCACTCTCCCCAAAGGCAATCATGATGAATTTTTTCATATTCAACTTGAGGCCATGTTTCTGGCACAAGTCATTTGTCTGAGTGAGACCCTCTTGGAGGATGTCTACATCACTAGGGGAACTGATGACAGCATCCGGCTTGCAGCCATAGCCCACTGGTTTTGGCCTGCATCTCATAAAACTATATCCCAAATAACAGAGGCCCCAACACCGAACCCTGGGGTATGCCACTTGTTACAGGTCTACTGCTTGAAGTGGCTTCCCTTATTTTGACTAGGTGGGTTCTATCAGTGAGCTAGTTCGCTACCCATCTGGTAACATATGGATTGATGCCTAGCTGAGAGAGTTTATCTATTATGCCTGAGTAGGGAATAGTGTTAAAGGCTCTGGCCAGGTCAAGTTAGGCGGTTTGCACCATCTTCCCCTCATCCATGGCTTTGGTGACTGTCTCAAAGAAGTCAACCAAATTTAGCAGACATGACCTCCCCTTGATGAAGCCAAACTGTGTGGGATCGAGTGATTGGAGGTTGCCAATGTCCTTGTTAATGAGGTCCATGATAATCCATTCCATGGCATTGCAGATCAGGCTAGTTAGGCTGATGGGTCTATCATTTCTCAGATCAGTGGACACTCCACCTTTGTATAAACAGATAACAGTGGCTGTCCTCCACTCAGCTGGGACAAAGCCGGTACTCAGGCTTTGGTTGAATAGGGTGCCTAATGGTGCTGCAAGTTCCTACCTGATTTCATGTAGGATGCAGTCTGGTATGTTATCGGGTCCCATGGGGGCTGTATTTTTTGCCTTTCAGAGACCAGTGATGATCTGTTCCCTAGATATAAGGGGTAAGGGGGCAGGTACTGGGAATGTTCTGACTTACTGATTGGGGGGAAGAGGAGTGAAACTTTTGCTGAATCTGTCAGCAAGCAAGTTTTCTATATCTACAGCATTTGTATATGTGGTGTCCTTGACCACCAGTTCCGAACAGATCTGGGCACTTCCTTTGAGGTTGCAGACATAGGTGAAGAAGGCCTTATGACTGTCTCTAGTAGATATGGTCAATTTGGACTTGGCTTGCTTTTGAGGATTTCACTAGGGCTCTTATTTGCTTGTTCAGGCTAAGGAGACATTGCCTCCAATTGGGCACCTGCTCCTTCTTGGTCTTGAACAGCAATTTTTTTTCCTTTTGGTATAGAGTTTATTTATTGCAGATGTCCACCAGACAGGTTTACTCTTCCTTGCAGAGGATGATTTAGTCCTGTGGGATATTCCTGATTCCATGCATCTATATAAATGCTCGTATAGTGGTTTGGTGTAGTTTTGGATATTGGTGCCAGTTCCTACAGAGGGGGAGGGGCTATGAAGCTGTTTATACCATCCCACAGGAGGCTGTAATCAGCTTTGGAGAAGTTTTTATGCCTGATCCTAGCTAGAGGCAGGTTGGGGGAGATAGTGACTTCGAAACTGACTGCTTTATGGTAGGATCTTACCAGGGAGGATGATACTATAGGGATGCTGCAGTGGTTATTCATGTTGGTTAATACCAAGTCAAAGATATTGTCACCTCTTATAGGGGTATCAACTAGCTGTTCCAAGTCATTTGCACTGACAAAATCGAGGAATCTCTGGGCATTTGTGTTCTGGCATGAGTAGTTCTTCTAATCTATCTTTGGGAAGTTAAAGTCACCCAGTATCAGGGTAAAAGGAAGGAATACTTATGTGGATTTGGTAAAGAGAAATGGTACCATTGCTAATAAAAGGGAGGTGAGCAAGCCAGGGAATTCCATATCAGTACAAGGGAATTGTATACCAGTGTCTTGTATTTTTTTACATTTGTTAGCAGAGTTAGTGGGCTGTTCATAGAGCCATTGATCAATGATGCCTGAGTGGATGATTGTGTCAAAGCCTTGGCTAAGTCTAGGTAGGCTGCATGTACAGGTTTGCCCTTGTCTAGGGTGCTGGTGACTGTTTCAATGAAGTCCATCAAGTTTAACAGGCATGATCTCCCCTTGACAATGCCAAACTGGGTGTGGTGGAGTGTTTGGAGATTTCCTATATCTTTGTTAATAAGGTCCATGATGATTTGTTCCATGGCCTTGCATTAAGGCTGGTCACACTAATAGGTCTATAGTTCCCGGGGTTCATGAATGCACCCCCTCTGTGCAAAGGGGTGACTGTAGCTGTTTTCCATTCCACTGGGATAAAGCCAGTGCTTAGACTGTCATTGAAAAGTGTGCCTAATGGTGATGCTAATTCCTGTTTTAAACCATGTAGAACACAGCCTGGTATGTTGTCTGGTCCAATAGATACTGTGTTTTGGGCCTTGGAGAGGGCGTTTAAGACCTGCTTCTCAGAGATACTAGGTGGAGGACAAGTTTTAGGGATGCTTTGGGGTATATGTGGCAGGACAGGGGAGTGAAGTTTTCACTGAACCTGTCAGTCAACAGGTTTGCTATATCCACAGGTTCTGTATATGTGGTACAATTAACTGTGAGTTCAGTGCAAATTTGGGCCTTACCTTTGAGGTTACAGATGTAACTAAATAACTTTTGGTTATCCTTAGTTTGGGAAGCTAATTTGGATTCTTAGTTAGCTTTGGAGGACTTCACTAGGAGTCGTATTTGCTTGTTTAAATTGAGGAGAGAGTGTTTTCAGTTTTGAGACTGTTCCTTCCTATTCTTAGAGAGCAATTTCTTTCTCCTATTGTATAGCCTGTTAATGGCAATTGTCAACTAGGCAGATTTGTTTTTCCTTGAAGATCTTGCTTTGGTTCTATCAGATATGGCACAGATGCTCATATGAAGCACTGGTGTATTTCTCAGCATAGGTGTCTGTTCCATCACTGGGGGGAGGGGCTATGAAGCTATTTATGCTGTCATGTAAGAGGCTGGAATTGGCCTTGGAGAAGTTTTTTAGTCTAGTTGTTGCTAAGGGGGGAGGGAGGTCTTGTGTTATAATTACTTCTAATGATACTGATTCCTGGTCAGATCTCACCAGGGATGGCCACACACTGGGGGTCATGCCACGTTCCCCATGTTGGTGAGCACTAGATGCAGGATGTTTGAGCCCCTTGTGAATGTGTCAACAAGCTGGCCCAGGGCATTGGAGTTAACAAATTCTAAGAACCTTTGGGCAAGTGAGTTAGAATACATATAATTTATCCAGTCAATGGATTGGCAATTAAAGTCCCCCAAAACCATGGTGGTTGGGTGTATCTTGATTGACTCAAGTAGATCCAAGTAGGCTGATGTACTGAATCATGGATGGGGTCCTATAGCTGGCAATGATCTGAAGACGGGTCTTGCCTACAGTCAATTGCACCTGAAGTAATTCAAGGGAATCATGCTGTTTAACCAATCAAGAGGTGTATTTGTCTTCAGTAAATATTGGTACATTACCTCCTTTGCTTCTCACACTTTCAGTTTGTGGTCTGAATGTGAGGAAGAAAATGTAACTTAGTGCAGCTGGGGTGCTCTCCGCAGCCTTAAAGCAGGTCTCAGTAACTGTACAAATGTCAGCATCTTCCAAGGTGAGGACTGCTTCCAATGAGTGCAGTTTCTGGTTTAGACTCCTAAGGTTTAGCAGCATAACCTTGAGGTTGTTTTTAGAGGATATTTTTGCAATGGGAATTTTGTTCTTGTGAAATTGCCTAAAAAAAGGCACTATGGAGGTGGCAAGACCCTTAGCCAGTAACCAAAATCCCAGGGGTGACAGGTTAAGACCATCTCTGGCAAAGCATCGAGGTTTGTCAACCATGTCAAACCAGGCTGACAGATACTGGATCCCCTTTGAATGACACCAGAAATTAAGCCAATTGTTGGAAGTCAATCATTTTTTTGTTTGTATTGAGGTATCATCCTAGGTAGAGGTAAATTGCTGCTTAAGGCTAAGGACACATCTGCCTCAAACACATAATCAGAGAGCTCAGTCATGTCTCTCTTCATATAGTCCAGTGAGGTACATCTGAAGTCATTCACACCAACATGGACTATGTCAGAGTCACAACAGTGTTTATTGTTGAGTGACTTGAGTGTGTGTGTGATGTGGTGGTACCTTTCACCTGACAGACAGCTGACCGAGACTTTTTCCTTATCCAGCCTGGTGACAGGGACATCTGTATGTCTCACAATTGAGTCAGCAATGACTAAGATGTTTGTTTTTGTGTTATGCCTTAGGGGCTTGACTATTGAAACACTGCTATGCGATATATTATGTGTACTATGTTCTACAGATAATGTATTATGTGAATTGTGCTTGTGTTTGTGTTTGGGAGGTCTCTGATGTTTAGGTAAGCTTCTGGTAAGGACCTCCATATATGTAGGTTCATGCATTGTTGGTTTGGTAGGTGCAGGAGGTAAGGAGTGCATGCTGACAACCTGCTTAATATTAGATGAAGTGACTGGTGAGTGAGAGATCCTGGATGCTAGGCTCTTGATACAGATGCATCTCTCACATAATGAATTTGTGTGGACTAGAAGATGTGGGTTGTCAGTGTACATGAGGCAATTGCTACATTGCCTCAGGATGCCAAGACCCAGATCATCAGGTAATAACAGTAGTTACAGTAAGTATAAATCGAAAAATTCACATAAAAACTGCAATAATGAAAATTAAAGGTTACACATAGTTTACAGGTAAGTATTTAAACAAAGCTTTGGGTGCAGAATATTTATAAGGTATCCTGTAGTTCATATTTATGAAGCACTAAGTAAGTGCATGTATTTAAGACATTTACAAGTCCAGATAGTTAAGATTATTTAAGAAGAATTTAGAAACTTTTACTACTTCAAGACAATGTAAACAGATTATAAACAGACAAAATGCATGTTTAAGGGGCTATCTATATTGTGTGTGCAACTGGGTGTGGCAAAGAAATGATTTGAAGGGTGAGGTGAGTGGATATTTATATAAAAAGGGTGAGGTTGGGGTTGATAGGTGCATAACACTTCAGCGCTAATTGGAGAAGGTAATATGAGAAAGAAAAGATCTAAAGTTCTGGAGACTAAGAGGGTTATAGATATCAAGGGGGTAGTGGTATATTTTGAAAATTAGATTTCTGTGGTGCCTTAAAAGAAGAAAAGTCTTTGTAGGGTAACAGCATGAGAGCAATGATCAGACAGACTGGTGAGTAATACAGAAAGCTCACTGGCAGGAGGGACAGAAGTCTAAGTTACATTTGTAGATTGTCGTGGCAGATAGGCAACTGGCTTGTTCTGTTATGGAAAGAATTTTATTGGTTTACATGATCCCACAGCGGATCCCTGTTTGTTCCTAATGCTTCTGTTGCTGTTGTGTTGAGGTCATTAATATGCAGTAAGGTTTTAAGTTTTGGAAAATCAGAGGAAATGTCATTGCTGAAGGAAAACAATAGTGATACCAAGGATGATATATTGGGGGACTCCAATTTTAAGAGCTGTAATATGATACTTCATTCTGAAGCAGACATAAAAAAATCAGTGGACTATTCAGTTTTGGACCATTTTCTGGACCAATGAGAGAAGAAAGTAGATGGAGTCTGAAAAGAAGGGGCCAGTGGTTGACCAGATGAAAGGCACACTACACATCCACAAAGAAATCACCACTTCATGACCCTTGTCTGCACTAGAAAAATATAAGTCAGTGTCCTTAATCAGTATAGTCTTGGCAAGAGGAGGATATGGTCAAGAAACAGTTTTCATACTATTTTTCCATGAGTTTTCCTAAGAGAAAGAATGTTGATGGGTTTGTAATACTCCTGTTGGGAAGGATTAGAAATTTGAGGGCTAGAGATAAATGCAGAAGTTTTCCATTAGCTAGGAATCATGCCTGTTCTGTTACAGATAGGATAAGAATGATGAGTAGGTATAATTGGAAGCTTTTCTGCAAAATTTTGAGTAGAGGTTGTTAAAGTTAGGATAACATTTATCAGGAATTGTATTGAAAAGTTTGTAGAGCAACTTAGATGTGGAGTGTCCTGAAGGAAAGACTTGGATTGTTTCTTGTCTTTTATGAGAAGCTGCTGTGGGAATAAAAGTTGTGGTTTGAGTAAAGTGAGATAAGATTAGGGCCTGGGAGGGCCTGGGTGGGAAAGAGGTGAAACAATCTTTAAACAAATCAATGGACATGCAAAGAAAGTTGGAAATGTTTGGTGGGGCATTATTTAAGATTTATTTCTTTCCAAAAGAGTATGGGGTCTACACAAATGTATTTTGTTTGGTTTTAAGATAGAGTTCCTTAATTATCCTAAGTGCATTATGAGTTTCTCATTTATTTTAGAGGAACGAATTGTGATAGGTCGGGTCATAAGTGGTTTTCTAAGATATCATAGTGCATCATATGCATACATGTGTTGTCTTTTCATAAGGATGTGGCAGAAGTAAGGGTTGTAGAGAAAAATGCTTACTTATTCAACAAATTGAATTTTTCATATATTAATAGGATGCTGGTAATGAGAGCCAAATTGTCAATGGTGTCAGACAGACAGAGAATAAAGGTGTGCTTTGTCAATAGAGCTGTATAGGAATAAAAGGATGCTCTGTTTATACTGTGGGAATAAATGTTGATGCAATATGTCACCAAATGTTTTCACAGGGTGGCTAGAAAAGATAACCCAAACCATGACGGGAGAAACATCAAATGGGGTTTGTCAAGGGAATGGGATCAGTGGCTAAACAGTAGCTGTTCATTCCATTTCTAGAAAGCATACATCTCAACTGTCCAGATTTTCACAGAATGCCCAGATTTGGCCTCATATTGTTGGCCTTTTTCGCATAAAATTGTGTTTTTTGTGGCAAGTCAGGAAATAATGGCAGACATATCAGTTTCAGACTTCATATACTTCAGAAAATGCATGCTAATGCCAAACCTGTTATTCTATCAAATGTCTAAGTTTGTAAGAGGAGTATTTAAAAAGTGTCCCTATTTTTGGGCCTTTATCTCCACATTATTTGTGACTTTGTCCAGATTGATTGTAGTAAGAGGTTGAGAGGTATGCTAGAAAGATTGGGTTTACTAGACAGACAGACATAGTTTTTAATGTGAAAATGACTCTGACATGGTGGAGAGGGATATTATGCATAGAGAACTGTGGAAGGAGTGGGAAGAGAGGAGATTGAAGAGGAGCACTTGAGATGATGAATATATATATAAGCTGTACAAGTATACTAGTCTTGAAGTGCTGGTAAACTAGGAAGGCCACCTAACAGACCAAACTATGATAGAGAGAAGAAAAGGGTGTCTTACCACACTGGTACTCTTGCGGTTGCTGGAGGTGCAGGTAAGAAGTTATGAAAAAGAAAAGGCAGTGGAAAGAAAGCAGAAGAGATGGTGGTTAGTGTTGCTTGTAGATAACTTATATTAGTAGCAAATAATGCAACATGACTCTAGAAGATGCAATAGACAAATTCAAGAAACTGGGGGTGGTATCGAGAATGCAGTGTGAAGACAGTGGTGATTAGGGGAGAGATGAGGCTGTGGAAGAGCTTATGTGGTGAAGGAGATGAACTGTTTGTCATTCATAATAAGATGCATGATAACAGAAACACTGGATAAGATCTAGAAGGCACTGGTAAAACAGGTTAAGAAGATACTGTACCCATTATAGAGTATGAGATACCACGTTCTATGTCCAGAAGTATAAATGTAGTAAAGATAATGTTGTTACTCTGAGTACTGCATGTAATCAGGCACCTACAAGTAAGGTCAGGAGGCAGGAGAGTATAGAAGCTACAGAAGCTGAAGGATGCTAATATGTACTAAAAAGAGATCAGACTGGGGGAAATATTTTAAATTAGATAGAAGAAAGGAGGTGGGGTACCAGAAGGTGCATTAACATTGGAAGGCCTAACCATGGAGAATCAAAAGGACACTGATATGAACTTAGGAGAGTCCAGGGGAATGAGGTTCCAATAACATATCATTTCCAGAAAACTTAAGACAAATACAAACTTGGTAAAAGAAACTCATAAAAGTTATTTACTTTTGTGGAAAGAAAAACATATGATCACAGTTTCATTTGGCTTTGAAAATTCTGCATTACTTTGCCCTAGCAAGAAAACTGAAATGTTTTCTGTTTGCCCTTAAAATTCTGGATGTTCATATTGACAGACAATAAACTAATTACAAGTTTGTGTGCTTGTGAAATGTGTTTACCTTTATATTCTTTTGTTTGCAATCAAGATGTTATACTGTAAAAGAGGTCACTTTCTGAAAATAAGTACTTCTGTAGTGCTTTCTTTACTGAACTTTAATATGAAAAGTGTCAAGATGTTAAAACAGTGGGACAAACAATAATTATACATGCTATCAATGAGCTAATGTTTCTTAAGATGCACAATATATAGATGCACATTTGAATATTCTGAGTACATAATCCTTGTGGAACTTGCAGACATTATGATCTGAATTTGTGTAAAGGGGGAACCAGTGTTTACCTTTCACCTCTGATAATTTCCTCTTGTGTGTGATGCAATAGTTTATTATTATTATTATTATTATTATTATTATTATTATTATTACTATTATTATTATTATATTACTATAAAACAGCACTGATTCTGGCTATCTCATCACTTCAGAAGCTTGCCAGAGAGATACTATGCTTGTTACTCCTGACAACATACTGCTTATCCCTTTATGTTATATACAATATGAAGGGCATCAGTGGTAAACTTCGGCACGTCCATGCATCTTAAGTGCTGTAACAATATGGAACAATGTAAAGCAGTGAAAAGCACAATGGAGCAGCATGGAACTGTAAATAGTAGTGTGGAGGGCTGTGGGGAATTCTAGAAGAGCAACACATGATTAGAAGAATCTGAAAGTGGATGCACTGATGCTTGAAAAGTGAAATGTGCCACACAGAACATAGGATTCAGGAAAAATTTTAATCACCATATAGAAGTGAGGACCAAGAGCAAAACTCAATGCTCATTAAATGAAAGGTATCCATGTTGGATCCATGATGCAGAGGGATAGAGCCCTGACTGCAGCCTATTGATCAGAGACTGACAAACAGAATGAGATCCTGGAGGATCTAGGTTGGGGATGGTTGTGTGCGACCAAGCTTAGCTCATCCATACTGAGCGTTTAGTCCACTGTCTGCTGACACGTGGAAGAGGCCAAATAACACTGCAAGCAGCAGAGACACCCCAGTAACAGGTGTTTCTGCCTGATACACTGTATGTATTGAAGTAACTTGATTTGGTAACTGTATGAAAACAGACACACAGACACAGTCATAGACACATGCGTGTGCATACACACACACACGCACACGCACACACACACACACACACACACACACACACACACACACACACACACACACACACACACGCACACACACATACACACATATATGTACACACACACATGTACACACACACACACACACACACATACACACACACACACACACACACACACACACACACACACACGCACACACACGCACACACACACACACACACACACACACACACACACACACACACACACACACACACACACACACACACACACACACACACACACACACACACACACACACACACACACACACACACACACAAAACCATACATCTCATACTGAATAGCAGCCTCTGCTCTCACGTCCCTCCCTGCTGTCCTCATCTTCTAGAAGAAGGGGCTGAATGAATGAATGGAGGATAAGGGATCAGTGTTAATCAGAGCGTAGAAAACAAAAAATGCAAAGAGAAATAAGCTATCCATTAATGTAATTCATGGAATATGAGATCATTTTCAGAGGTATCAAAGTAAAATCTGCTTGGCTAATTGTATAATTGTAAATCTCTGTGGTAGGAACACATTTTCATTACTAAGTATACTTCACGGTTTGTCTGTGAGGAAAATGTAGCCTTGTAAGGTGGAAAAACTACAGTAGAAATATAAAAGATCCACTTTTCTGAAAGGGAATGAAACTCATTCTTGACAATTTAGTGTTTAGAAAGGAAAGGTTGTCTAAATAAATTGCAAATATTTGGCCACAACAGCATGAAGACCATAAATAGATATTTGCTAAGAATTATTTTGTATAGTCTGTAAGCATCATCCCTGCTTGTAGTGGCAGATCCCCATATGCCCCTGATACTTTTCATAATAACTTTTAAGGCTATCATTATTCAGAGAAAAGGCAAATACTAGATTCTTCACAATAATCAAATGTCTGGCTTTGATTTTTTTCAACTCAGACTTCAACAGGGAAGATAGCAGTTTCAGAATACAATGCTGATCTGATATGAGCATCACGTTTCAAAAGAAGAAATAACCCAAGAAATGGTGTTGATAGGTACAGTGGTAGCCTTCAAACTATTAATGCAGTGATCAGCAAAAAAACTGTTATGCTCTGCAGGTTGTCCTACTGAAAACAATAACAACCCACTCATAAAAGGTTGTACCGCAATTGGAAACATCTGAAAATATATTTCTCCTGGTACTTTAATAAAGCAGGTTGGTTAAAGAATCATTTTCACAGTCACATGGTATTGACTAGCTTTACTGATCAGAAGTAAGTTTTCTTACATTGGCTTTATTCAGCTACAGCATTCTTGAACCTTTTTGCTTTCTCTTTTTCCACAACAAAGGTAGACTAGTTTGCTTATTAACAAATGTCTTCAAATGGCACACTTGGTATAATACCATCCTCAGCAGTGTTGATTCTTCCAGTCACAGACCTGGAATCTTCAGGGGGTTACAAATGTTTATTACTTGACAATAACCATTACCAGTCAATTAGCTGGGAAGGTATTTTTAGCATGATCAGTCATGCCTCCAATTAATGAGCTCCCAAACAAACAGCTAGTTGTAGCTCCTGCATGCATATATAGAAAAGAATGCATGCAGCTGTTCTAATCCTGTCTGTGCATATATGCATTGTACATGTAATGTTAGCCAGCAATATTAAAAGCCAGTGTATGATGCTACTCTGATGCTGTAGAAAACATTGAAGAGTGTAAGACTGAGACACTCAGTAAGTACATCATTTAACTCTTGTTAAGATATTTTTTATTTAATTCATTTGTTAATCAGGTTGTTGGACTGACCTTAATGAGCCTTTTAAATATGTAACCTGGACACAAACACTGCAAAATAAGTATAGTGTATAAGACATTGCGTGTCTGTGTATTATAATGTTAAAAATAACTTATAGTCACTTCATATTAGTCGTTCAACAGGAAGTGAAGAGAAACTTGCATTTGACTAATTCATTCATAATACAACACAACAGATTAAATGAAAGAAGTGAGATGGTCAACTTCAACAATTTGTATAAGTCCATGTATATACATAGATGATATTACATTTAAACATTGTAGCATACTTGTAAATTTTTAATTTTTATAGCATAGCAAATTAAGAGATCAGTCAATCTGGGCTAAGCAAATATTACAAGATTCATTAAAAAGATACAGTATTAAGAAATCAGCAAATACATAGAGAGAGGATAGACGCTATGCAAAACAGTAATAAAACAATATTTAGCAGCCAAGAGCTATATAACCGAGAATAATATTTGTAGCAATGACCCACAAATTACACAAATGAGTGAATTATATAGTTCTACGTCATGTCAAAGTCAAGACAAGATGAAAGAGATCTCAACTCAAGTGAAACAGCATTCTAAATTGTGGGTGCCACAACACTGATGGCATATTCTGCAGAAATGAGATTATGATTTGTGATATTATTAGTTTTGTGTATTATGGATTACCTTAGATTACTGAGGAATTTTGGTAAAGACAGGTAAACATTTTATAGAGCAAGTTTATTCTTATAGTAGATAGTAGATATCTAGTGGAACTCCTGCTAAAGGTGTTTCTGTAATGTGAGCACGTTTTTGATGAAGAAATAGTTTAACTGATTGTAGACCAATGAATAAGTTATTGTAGCTGTCGTCAGTAGAAGAGCCTGCAGCTGATTGGCCATAGAGCTTGCTGGTCTGGGGTTGGTCAGGGACAGTTTGAAGAGTTTGGGATACAGTGACTAATGTGAAAGTCAATGCAAAGAATTTGTAAATAAAGGGTAACACATCTTTCGGAACACTGGCAGTAAGCATGAAGTACCCGATAAGCTGTTGTTGTGGAGTTTTTCTGAGAAGCATGAGAATTTTCAGGAGGGCTCCATAAATCCTAATTCTTTAGGGACTAGATTTCTGGAACAACAAATGAAAACATCTTGTTCAATATTTTTTAGTATTAATAAGATACAACATAGTAGCATGCAGAAGAATCATAAATAAAGGCATTTTAATACTATACACCAACACATATAGTCTGAAATGCAAACTATAAAGAGAGATTGAGAAGTCTTGGTGTATGCATGTGAGCAGTTATAATCTGTTCACATTTCATTAGACTACAAGGATAGATGTAATCAGGATGTAGTGTTTAATTTCAAAGGGAAGGCTGTTCTTTATGGATAAGCTGCAGCTGAAACAAGTTATAATGGTACAGCTACAGTGATGACTAATATTCTAGACATTTTTAATGCCGAACCCAGAAAATGGAAATGTACTCATTTACTACATGCTGTATTATCTTTTATGGAGCTCAAACATCAGAGTCTGTAGAAGTAAACAGTTGTCCAAGCAGTGCACACCAAAGGTGCAGTATAGCTACAGCTGGAACAAAAGGAATTTTCCAGTAATGGTTCAGAACTGCATGAGTGGAACAGACTGAACACTATTAGGGAATGTGGCTTAGAAATTATTTAAGAGGAAGCTGTTGTATATGAAAAAACAAAGTTTGTCCCTAATGATATTCTAAGGTGGGAAGCAAAATACAAAACTATTGCTGACAGCCAGCAAGAAAACTAACGCTTCAATAAGCAAAAGAACAAGTAATACAGGAAAAGGAAAATGTAGTTAATCTCTTTTCAGAGGTTAAAGTCAGTAGATGGCAGTGAGATAAGTTTGGTCAAAGATAAGGAGAAATTAATCACTATACTACAGGTAAGTGAAGACTCTGAAGAAATTTTTCAAAATTCCACACGGGGATCTTAATATCAGCCTAAGAACAGGGAAACCAAAGTTATCAAGTATTAATGACAACACATGCTTGATAACTTTAAAACTGTTCTACACTCTGGATACTCAAGATGAACAAAGCCAGTGAACTCAGAACTGAAAGTGCTAAGAGATGAGGTTGCACCTATTCTAAGATACAGTTACAATGGGTTGGTCCAGAAAAAAATGAATTATATCAAACTGTAAAGATTGTCATTACCATTTTTTGTAAAGGCAAAACTAGGGAAAAAACACAGTCTTCATCATTTTACCCATTTCTACTCTACACTAATTTATAGCACATTGTCTACTTTCAAAACAATGTAGTTTGTATAAACATATACCCTGGATGGGAGCCCTGTCTTTTGACAAATAACTTCCTGATGTCTACCTCCCTAATCCCAACTCCTTTAATATGCAAGTCCCTGCATGGCTGGCGTAGGTAACCCCTAGCACCAATACCACAGGGCAGCACTCAAGCACACTTTGCTTGGCACTCTACTGGGGAACAGTAGAGCAAAGTATCTTGTTATAACTTTGTTTTCACTTTTTTGGACAGGGGTTCTTGTAAATCTGAGAATATTTATTGAGTTCAATTAAATAACAAATATAGTCTGTATTTAAAATATGTTTGCTCACTCAAGTATCTTTCATATCTCCCATGTAGTTTGTCTGCCTGATACTTGAAAATTTTATAACACCAGAAGTCACAATTTTAGTACTCTGTTCAGAATGGATCTTTACCTTTGTTTTACAGTATATGGCTGCACTGTGATCTGCAGGTGTACAATTTTTTCACTCTTTCAGGGTATTTTTATTTTCCCTTTTCATGGTGATTTTGCAGCCATGGCATTAGTATAAACATAAGAGAGTGGGACTTAAACCTTGCCTGTGATATAAATAGGACCTACTGAAGAGATAGGTATGTATTCCAGAGACTACTCTGTCTATGGAACAGGCTCCCCATCCATGTGAAATAGAGTTCCTCCCTAACCCAATTCAAGTGCAACTTGGACAGTTGGATGGGAATCCAGAAATTCATCCCTGCTTTGGCACCTATATCTCTAATGGACACGGGTAACCTGTAAATGGTTCATCTGCCAGGCCCATGCTTACACTTATCAAGGGTATAAGAACTTGTCAGGGATTTGGAATGCATGGCTAGTCTTAAAAAGGCCCTTGTGGTCGTTAGCCTATTAGCCACCTATGAACAATACACACACACACACACACACACACACACACACACACACACACACACACACACACACACACACACACATAATCTGCCCCATACCTAATGGTCATCCAAATGCTCACACACATACACACTAAATACATCCCCTTACCTAAACCTTACCCTAACCCTAAAACACACAAAGTCGCACACAAAATTTCTGACCAAACATGCAGTTGGCAATCTGAACTCGCACAAACCAGCATTTGCACAAACTCTCTTTCACTCAGTAATGACAACACTTCACTAGCATAACACAGATGTGCTTTAAACAAGTCAGCTGTAACCATCAAGTGATATTTGCAGGACATGTGGATATTATTGACAGGTTATCAAACACAACTATGCAAGTGATCTATGAGATGGTAGCATAGAGGGAAAAATGCAAGTAACTAGTCAGCCCAAGTTATACAGTAAGGTGTCAGCCACCATTCTAAATACATTGTTTTATACATGTTTATAGTTTATTTGATAAGGTTAGCATTGCTTGCCATTGTTGGACAGGATATTGATACTGCTTATACCACAGTGTACACTCAGATTAGTACATGTTAAGGAAATATAAGGTGCAAAGCATGTGTCAGATGAAGCAGTGCCATAGATCACATGTGTAGCTTCACCAGACTGCCAACATGTTCCTGCAGAGATTCCACATTGTTTAGTCTGGATGACAGCATTTGGTCCATGTGCTACTCAAAAATTTGTAATGGAGAGTCTGTATTAGGCCCTTGTCTGTCTCAGAGGTATGTGCTCATGTATCAGGAAGTTCTGTCCTGTGATATCTTTACTTATTCACTTCTTATGTGGCAAATACTTGGTTTATTGGAGGTGGTGAACCTTTTGTCCTTGCAAGACAGCGAGAGACATATTAGAACATTGCATTAAATATTTACTGCATGCAAATCAAAGTGAATCAATGTTAAATGGTCCCAAAATGTGTACCTCCTATATCACAAGTGCACATATAGATAACAATGTCAGCCTATAGATCCTACAATTACACCTCCAACCTTCTGCTCCCATCTTGTGTATCACTGAGAAACATTCAAGTAGGTCTAAGTGCACAATGCAATACGATAACCAGAACTGTTACCAGTGTTTTCAGGTATCACTGAAAGTGTGATGTTGGTCAACAGCTGTACCAGTGGGACCTGCAAATGCATATACACAATTAATTACCCCCCCTCACACACAGACACACACACACACACACACACACACACACACACACACACACACACACACACACACACACACACGCAATCACCCTGGTAGTATCAGTTACACTGGTTACAGTTCTATGTTTACAGCAACTGCAGTGATATACATGTGCCATGTCACAAACTAATACATTATGCTCAAGCTGTTTGTGTCTTTATAGGTTCATATGTAGGTACTAGGCTATTGGCCCTAGGGCCTATATAAGCCTAGCCAAATAGTACCCTGGCTTTTGCCACCCAAGAAAATGATTTTCCTGTGCCCCTGTCAAGCAGAGCCACTGCCCCTGTCAAGCAGAGCCACATAGACAAATATTTGCATATTATTCGTATTACCACATGAGATAAAGTCCATCAGCCTGCTGTAAGCAGTAGTAGAGGTTATGTATGTACTATCTGTTGACATCATGCAGACTACCAGCATATTGAACAAACACTTTGCTATGAGGCCATTTTCACCACAGACCACATACAATTCAAACAATGGTAGCCCTACCTTTTTTATAGATATCTCTATTTAGATCTGCTGATACCTTCATTTAAATTTGAATGAAACCAGTGGAAAGGACTGAAAGGAAAAAGATGACATCACAGAAGCCACACTTGGTAGTTGCTCTCTTCTTCTGGGCCCAGGAAAACCAAATATCATATTCCATATGCTGAATTAGCACATCAAGTAACTTGTCCATTTAGATGACTTTAAGATACCCAATGCATCCCCTAATAAACACTGGAGAGTCCCTAACCCAAGAACAATTACGGCAGTCTAGGCAGCACATCCATTAGTCCACAGTAGTACAGAACACTAACACATTCTTTAATGTGTCGCCTGTGCCCAGCTTATATTGCATTTAGTTTTCAATGCCCAGGCCATGATCTTCTGGTCAGTTAGACCATGACAAGTAGGTTTTATATGCAATTGTAGACTTTAATTCAGAGCTTGTCTCAGTGGGATAGACCCTTTCATTGCCTGCATTATGTAAAGCTGATTCAAGTAAAGCAGTCCTACCATGATTCAAAACACTTTTGTTCTGCATGTCTCTAATCATGTTTGTTGAGACAGTTTTATTTGCATCCTAGATCCCTGCTGTTTCTGACTCACAGCATCTGTATTGTCATTCTTTTGTGCACATTATTACCTAGAATGCATGTGCTACATGCCTGTGCAAGCCTTGTCTTTGAATACCAGTACCCTGCACATATCTATGGACCATGCAAATATGCCTTGTTTCTGAAGGATTCAGGTTGAGACATCGAAGGTGAAAACCGTTCACCAAATTCACCTTCAATGAACAACTCAAAAGTTTTGTTTTGCAGGTCGGGCAAGTCTCCTTGCACATCTACTGTAGGAGGACACCCCCACCCCACCCACCCCCACACACACACACACACACACACACACACACACATAAACACACATCTAACTTATATATACCAACTCCGAGGTCATACAACAGTGGAGGAAAAAGCAATCTCCACTGTTGGCAAAAGTAATTTTCTGCATTCATAAAAATTACATACACTGAAACAATGTGCTCCAGTTTCTGAATTCCACCACACCTTTTAAATAATGTTTACATATTGAAACAGTCACGGTGAGCCTGTATTTGCTCAGTAAAGTTCCTTTGTAACCATACTGCATTTGGTTTAAATGTTTCAGAGAATATGTACACTAAATCATATCATATCTGAGATAAATTTATAAAGAGATTTTGTACCTACTTTAATGCAGCATTTATATTTAAACATTAAACATGATACTGTTAACAAACATCAATTATTTTGATTCACAGTTTTAGCCATTTATGTCCTTCATGCTTACAGGAATTTCTGTAATAAAAATCTGAGAAAGGTTACCAAGATCATGTGGAATAAGAACAATTAATTGGAATAGTAATGTCATTTAACACTGTAATACACAGCACAGTGTTATAAGAACTTATGCCAGAACTGGTTATTTATAGTCTATTCACATAGGGTATCTTACTGTGATGATGAGCAGAATTATCTTACATGCTGATGATATAAAGACAGGTATAGTAACAATTATTTTACATGCTGATGATATAAAGACAGGTGTAGTAACAATTATCTTACATGCAGATGATATAAAGACAGGTGTAGTAAAAACTTATGATGACAGTGTTCTGCTGAGAGACCTGATACTGGCATTTCAGGCAAAACCATAAGTTAATGCGCTTTAGTGGCAAGCACCTTTGAAAAACATATAATCTTGATGTGGGTATTTTAACTAGGACAAAGGAAGAACACTTTGAAAAAATACTATATGCAGTTTGAAGAGACAGTGATAAGGTCCGCTATGATTTTGGGATGTACAGCTCATATGCTGCATTCTGGAGATGGCAAGGCCATATTTCTAATGTTCAGGGTATTTGTTAGACCACGTCTAGAGAACTGTGTACATTTCTAGTAGCTATGCAGACAAGAAGAAATTAGTGTAACATAAAGTTAATAATACAGGATTACTAAAAATAGTGAATGTTATGAATAAGCTAGTACAGAGTCTCAGAAAGTTGGGCAGTTATACTTAGATATAAAAGAGTAATATAATTAGGAAGCATCTTACTGTTTGTACCAAGTGGAATGGCTGGAATTGAAAAGGAAAGCCAGAAGTAGCATAGTGTCAGCTATGAAAGGAGTACTTCAGACTGAACTGAGATCATGTTACTTCACAGGCAGACTAGAAGAACCTGAGATGGTACACCTTGGTGCAGCGTATCGCATCAAATGCTTCATAGTTGCATAAAATAAGCAAAAAAGTATAAGTCAAAAATATTTATGAGGCTGGTAAAAGAGGATTAGATGTCACTCAGATAATGACCTATGAATGGAACACTGAGACTGATTTCATAAAGTTGTTCTCCTTTTCATATTCTATTATATTTCTATGAAAATGAAAAAAGGCATAGCGCACCAGGAATGTACACACTTCAGGAGAGAAAGTTTATTGTTACCCTACATTATCAAGCACATGATGGTGGCATACAACTAAAAATACAGAATGACAGAGACTGTGTGTGTGGGGGGGGGGGGCAGCCACTAAACTGGGGAAGAATTAAGAACGGCACCGGTAACTACTACTTTACCAAGATGGTGAAATAACTAGTACTTTACTAAGATGGTGGGGTAACCCTAAGGATTTAGCTATACAAAGAGGTTCAGCGGTACTTAAGATAGTTACTAAGCACCACTGAAAATGGGGAAAATGGCTCCATTTGGCCAACTGCAATGCTCATACATAAAGACAAGTGTTTCCCTGACATAATCTATGTTTGTTCATATGTAAATACCTTTTTATAAAACTGACCAATCTACAAGTAAAATGCAAGCTTTTCATATAAACCAACTGTGCATACTATTATAAAATGTTTGACTTTGTATATACTTGGCTCTTCTACTTTCAGGTCAGATCTTCTGCAATCTTCACCTTGCATTATAACAATGCAGTTGGTGTGTGTGACATCTTAATATGATGGTTGCATAATCCTGAGTCATAATAGTGGTTATTGCTTAAATAAGAACTAATACATGTAACTCATAACCATTGATACTAAAAGTATTACATTGCGAAATAAGGGATTTCTTATTACCCTGGAATGTTCTTTGAATCATCTATGATGTACTTTCAGTTTTTCCTGTGTAAATAGCAGCCAATAAAATTTCATTCAAAGAATATGATGTACTGCTTAACTAATATAATAATTGTACACAAGAACTCTATAGACATTTAACACACCTGTTATCCCATAAAATCCGAAATACTATGATTTAATTTGAGAGTGCAGTTCACTACCCAATGCCACTGGTTGCTGTAACAGGGATCTACCTCTGTCCCATACCAGGGATTACAGGATGCACATTATAGAGGAAATGGAAAACAAACTTCCAGTTTGTGTGATTCCCAGAAGATCTTCTGCCTGAATGATGAATAACGTTTTCTTCTATACCCACTATCATTATCTCACAGATGATTACATTTGCTATTTGCTGCATATTGTTAGTCTTGTTTTCTCTGATTTTTCTCCTTAATTAATCAATTAATCTCTGCTCTATCCGTCTCCAACAAATCCACACAATCAGTCCCCACAAACTGTACACCTCTTATCATCCTTCCTTGCCTATTTATGTATTTTTATATTTCAAGTTATTTCTAATGAAAATCCAGACCAACGCACCACATCTCTTTTTCACACTTACAGTATACAGTCATAATCCGATTGTATCTTGATAATAGAATAAGAAGCTCCCAGATAAAATATGCACAATAAATAATATAGTTTTCCATTCTATGTGGCAGGACTGTAACTGGGATAATTGCATTAATAAGATTGTCTTAACAAATGTGGGAAATACATGTGAAGTCTGAATGCTTAAATGTCTCAGAGTATTTCCCCTACTTACGATTGCTTACTAAAATTTATATTTAAGTTCAAGTACAAGCAGCAGGCCACATGAGTTACCAAGAACCTTTGGGACAGTGTTTTTTGTGTCACCGTGGTATTTTGAGATTCAAGCACTTTTGTAATGTAACCAGTATACCATATCTTGCCACATATGTGTACATAAACATACACATGTGCGTGTATAGAAAACAATGATGTGTGTGTGTGTGTGTGTGTGTGTGTGTGTGTGTGTGTGTGTGTGTGTGTGTGTGTGTGTGTGTGTGTAAAGGGAAGGACGGTATTTTGGAAATGGAAAATTGATGACAGATGTGCACAGTAAAGCAAGCTGAGTACACCTGACACCTTAATGCAATTATTATTTACAGAAAGCTGCATATTTTGTGTCCTCAACATTTCATCTGCACTATGGGCACTTTCATACTGCAGGCAGGGCACACAGCAGAAGCAACCTCAGTTAAGTGCTAGAAACACATGCAAAATGTTTGGGGGAGTCATGTTGGGACTCTTTATCATTCAGTGCTGGATTTGCTCAGAGGCTGTATATGCATACAGCTGTATCTACATATGCCTGGTCCAAACTGCACAGATATCTTTGGACAGCTTTCTATGTGCAATTATATCTTTGCTGAGCTAAGCACATTTTGGAACTGCCTTACAATTGGGATAGCTTTATACTGATACTGGAAGGCATTATGCACTTTTTGGGTTCTAGATGAGGAGCATAATGCCTGCTTGGTACACAGCTGCAGCTACTTTTCAGTGCTATGTAAAGCAGTGGTCTTGGCGTTGTGAAGGCTTGTCTTTAAATTATTATATTAGCAATGTGGCACTGATCATTTGCAATACTTTTGACGACCCTGTTCACCTTGACATAGCTAAGGTGAACTGTTTTGTTGCAAATTATGTTTTGGTATTTACTGGGAAATTTGAGGGGAGGTAGCCCTAAGCACTGCATACCAGGTTTATGCATTTTGTCCTTAATCTTTCAAAACTGATATATTCCAGTAAGAAATTTGAATGGAGGTTTCATCTTTAACTCTTTTCAATTACTCACTGTAATGTGTAGCTAAGGTGGGCCAAAGGGGCAACATGTTAGGGGGTGAGATCAGCCAGTACTAAGCAGTCATCTGTGCATTACCACCATATAGAAATGAATGCTGGTATTGTATTTGTTTTTAAAACTGAGTTCTGTAGAGCACCATGTGTGGTATAATCTATAGCAACGCAGCAAGCAATTGGCTGCAGTTTAAAAGTATAAAAAGATAGATAAAGTGCAGTTTTGCATTGGCATTGTCCAGTGAGATGAATATTTGAAGTTGCAGATGTAGCAGGATGATGAGAAACATAATCTTGTTAGAAATGCACTTCAGCAAGTTTTGTCATCATGTCCTAAGTCTCATACCAGCTATCGAGAAGCTGTATATGTCACATAACTCTTCCCTTAATCAGATAACCTTCGCAGTTCAAGATATAAACTAGGGTCTAGGACTGATGCGTGAATGGCTGTTTCACCGAATCCTAAATGGCCAGGCATACTTCCGCGAAAGTGCTTTTCACCGAAGAAGCACTTTCACAGACGTATGCCTACAGGTAGAGGGAGTTGTGGGGAAGTGACTGTTGCAGAGATCGTACTACGGTGCGGAGGAATTTTTTTCCTTTTCCCCACTGTACTGTAATCTCAGAGTGAGAATATTAAAGTAGGGGGGAGTGTGGGGGGTGCAGCCTCCCACTTGAGGGGGTGCAGGGGGCTTGCCCCCCCCCCGCATAAATGTTTTTTTCTTGTTTTTTTCTTTTTTTTTTAACGCACTTTAGCGAAAGTGCTTTTTCAGTAAAAGCACTTTTGTTAAAGTGCGTTCGGTGAAGTTGGATTCGGACTGTTGAAGTTTTATTCAACAGTCCTAGATCCATAAACTGACAGCACTTTTTCCTATAGAAACAGGTTACAATGGGAAGTAAGACCTGACAGATAGCTCCTTGGTTATATGTGTTAGAGTATATGGTTTGCAAACGTGTTTTATTTTAGAACTGCTGTATGTATTAAGCATTGCTTCCAGTATGTGCATATAATTGCTGTTAACAGAACTATGAGGGTACGAAAGTGTTATATTTAAAGGAGCATTTTTTGCTTACCAGTTATAGGAAGAGGTTAACATCATATTGTGATGTCACTTATAGTTTGTAAGAGTTATCTGGAGACCAAACATATTTTCAAAAGTGATTAGAAACAGCTTCTTGATGTGTGTTATGACTTTTTTTTTTCTTTTCAAAATCTGCAGTGAGTTTGTAGTACAATGCTCAGCCTCTCATGGGTTCATAGGTCCATAGGTAAGTACTTGGCTAGCTATCCTTGTGGGTCATTTTAAGCCAAGCCAATTTCCTTTTGGTTAGAGATTGGCCTTACCAATCAGATAGATAATTTGAAGGGACATATGCATGGGATAAAGGATTTAGGAGGTGCCTCTGCCCATTACTGGAAATTGGAAGCAGTCCTGGTGTAAACTTTCTGTTTCCCATCCATAGGTCTTAGGTGCACTTGAATATGGACATGGATGAGCTTTGTTTTATGTGGATGGAGAGTCAGTTCCACAGCAGCAGTATCCTTTGCAAAATATCCCTGTCCCTCAGAGCAATCTTGTTGATGTTGCAGACAGGTTTAGATCCCTAGACTGAGTATTTATGATGCCATTAAACTTACTGATGTGCAGTTAATCCATCAGTATTAGGTCAGAGGATGCCTTGTATTCTACGCACAGGTCACCTCTTAACAGTCTGTAGGATACCAAGTATAGTGATAGGGCATTGTCGGTCCATGTAGAATATGTTGTTTAGGTCTTGCATTCTTCTGATATGTTGTTTAGGTCTTGTGTCCTTTTACTAAGGTAACTCTGTGGGTGTTCCAGTTGTTGCATAAGTTGTAACAGATACATGCCAAAAGGGCATTCTATTCAATGACTGTCCTAATGAGGAATGAGTAAGAGGGACAATGACATCCCTAGATCTAGGCACAATTCCTTGGTTTATAAGCTGTGCAATATAGAAGGAGTTTCTTATAACAATAGTAACATGTTAGTCAAAATCTAGGTCGCTGTCCACATAAGTTCCCTACTCCTGAACAGGTAGGTCAACTGTTAGGGGCACATTATCAATGCAGTAGTTCCATGGGGTAGATGACTTCCCAAAGGCTACAGTAATGCATTTTTTGGCATTTAGTTTAAGTCCATGATTTTGACACCAGTTATTTATTTTAGAGAAACCTTCCAGCAAGATGGCTAAGTCATTTGGTAATTCAATGACTGCTCCTAACTTGCAGCCATCTGCAAACTTTCTCAGCCATAGCACCTTGGTTTTGGCTTTTACTTCAGAAAAGTAGATGCCAAACATCTTAAACATCATTGTACAACACCTGGTAATCAGTATCCCTAAATTCATGATTAGTGCTGGAACAAAGAAAAGTTTATTAAATTGCTACCGTCTTTAATTTAACACTGACGCAAGGCAGATGCAGGTTATGTGGCTAAATGCCATGCAATGGTGTGGTCAAAAACATTTCATATGGCTCTATGCAACTTTATATACCCACACTAGGATTATTGTAACCTATGTATAATATTATCTAATGTTTGTCCCTTAAAATACCTTTATATCTTCTTGAGTAATTGAAAATTGTAAACAGTTAATGGCTACATAGAGGCTGCTGTATCTATCAGAAGTAAACCTAAAACAATCACCAAAAACAAATCGCACTGGTTAAATCCTAATTTTAACAGGGTATATAACGAAAAGAAAAAAGTCATGGCCAAAACCAGAAACAGCAACTCTGATAATGATGAGAGCTCACTCATAAAACTAAACAGGAAACTAAGAGGACTTACTACACCCAACAAGACAAATTATGAAGTCAAGATAGATGCCACGGCTAAAGAGAACCACAAGGTCTTCTACAGCTATGTCCAAAACCTTAAAGGTAACACACAGCAGTGTGCTGTTGATAAATGGTGCCACCTTCACTGGGTAGAGTGACTTGGCAAATCTGCTGGCTGACAAATTCAACTCTAATTTACCTCTCCACTCTTCCTCTACCACCCCCCTGTGAAATAACCCCCCAAACACTAGCAGGGTACAGGCCATGGTGGCTCTTACTAAGGTCAAAAACATAGCCTCAATGGGCCCCAACAATATCCCAGTTGGCCTCCTAAATAGCATGATTCAAGACCTATCAGGACCACTTGAGACACTTTTCAAATGAGCCTCAAAACATGCTATGTACCATGTGAATGGAAAACTGCAACAGTTATTCCTCTTCACAAGTTTGGACCATCAACTAATCCTGGAAATTACAAACCAATTCATCTGATTAGTCTAATATGTAAAGCCATGGAATGAATTATAGTGGAAATGATCAACAAAGACATTAGTAACCTATAGACACTGAACCCATCCCAGTTTGGTTTTGTCAAAGAAAGGTCAGGTATACTTAACAAGGCAGACTTCTTGTAAGAGGGTCACCAAGACAATGGATGAAGGGAAAATGGAGCATACTCCCTAACTAGACCTGGCTAAGGTGTTTGGTACAATACCTCACTCAGACCTCCACCAAGAGATCTGCCACCAATGGAGTAACTCAAGTTTCTATGCTGGGCCTGCTCCTTTTTGGCATCTACTTCTCAGAGGTCAATGCTAATGTCAAAGACATCTGGTCCATCAAGTTTACAGGCAATTGCAATCTGTGAGTTATAGATTCCCCCATGACACTGACATCCTACAAAAGGGTCTAGCACAGACAACTAACTGGTGCCAAAGTCACAGATTAAAATTCAATGCCAAGAAGTGCATTAAAGTGCATTTTGGAAAAATGTCCACCCAGGTTAATTTCTCCATTAATAAGACACCCCTGAGAGTTGACCTGGTAGTTAGGGATCTGGGAATATATGTAGACAGTAATCTGACCTTTGATCAACACATAGCCAAAGTAGTAACAAAATCATCATATGTCTCACAACTTATAAGTAAGGGTATGGCATCCAAGTCCAAGGAAGTTATAGTACCACTTTACTCGGCCCTTATCAGACCCCTCATTGAGTAGAGTGCCCCATTCAGTATGTACCTGTAAAAGAGCTAACGGCCTGCACTCACTAAGGAGCTCTTTTGCCGCTTAGCAAGTGTAAAATTAAAAAACAAAATTGAAAACTGTGTGCATGTGTGTGTGTGTGTGTGTGTGTGTGTGTGTGTGTGTGTGTGTGTGTGTGTGTGTGTGTGTGTGTGTGAAACAGAGATATAGAGATAGAGAAAAAGATTGATTGAGCAGTGGCAGGAGCAGTTAAATTTAAAGGGTATGCATACCTCTTAACTTCTTAACTCAAGAAATCGGACTAAAGCCTAAAAGAAAGATGGGACAAAGGCTCCAAAATAAGAATGAATTTTAAACACTGCTGCTATAAAATTAGAAAGTTGCAAAAATAAAAGAATTTGTTTTAGCATGCATTTTCTGAAGGAAATAAAGCCTGAAATTCAAATGTTTGTAATTATTTAGTGAACTCAAGCCTAATGATTTGCCAGCAAACCACACATTTTATGAGTAAGTAATGTAAAGATCGGGACATTCTTTGAAAAATCCTATATTTTGGATGTAAAATATTTCTCCAAAACCATTTACATATACTACAACAAGCCTGAAACATTAGGCAAACAAACTATTTTACATCAAAAATAAACAAAACATTATACTAATAAACTAATAAAAAATAAAGAAGTAAAACAAAACAATTTTATAGACAGCCCATTTTCTAAGTGCAATAATGTTCTACAGAGTATGAGTTACTGTGTAAATAATGTCCTTCCAGGGGTGTAGAGGCCCTCCACCTGCAGTGTTGGTCCTCAAAACACCTATAGGCATGTGTTATTTACACAGTGAGACACACCCTGTTGGCCATTTTGCTTGCATGTGACATAAAGAGAACATGCTGGTGAGACAGATGTGTCTCAAAGGATCCTCGTGTTCTGGAATAGACTCCCCATTCATGTGAAACACTGTCCATCCCAACCCTATTCAAACATAACCTTGACCACAGGATGGGAAATTGGAAATTCACCCCTGTCTAGGTCACGTCTCTGATAGGCAGAGTCTATTCTTTAACTAACACAGCCCCACCCATTAAAACCTTTAGCAACCTCATAACTAATATACCTCTCCAAATAGATGCCCTTGTAACTTGAGGACACAATTGGGTTGGGTTGGGTTGCATGGCTAAGCTTATAACAGCCCTGGCATCATTTGCGAGCATATACCTATGAATCTATATATCTATGAGTCTGTGTAATAGAGGTACTCTTTTCCATTGCTGGAATCTTCATTACAGGTTTCGCAGTGGTCTCATTTCTGAGACCTGTCCGCATTATTGGTTTTGTCAAAGGAAGGTCATGCTTACTCAAAGACAGTACAGTCAGGATATAATGACTGTAGACATGATGCAAGTCCTAGGCTTTCCTGTGTAAGTGATCTCTGAGCTGTTACCTACTTATATCCATCTACCCAAATGTAGGCAATCATCACTGCATCATAACTAGTGGCTGAGCTAGTAAAGAAGTGCTAACCACATCATACCTTTGTATTACTTTATACTACATGGAAGGCACAGCTTGCAATACCTTCTAAAAAATAAAGCAACTAATACCAAACTAAAACCCAGAAAGGCAAACACAGTGCAGACCAGAAGTGGAAATCCACAAAATGATTTATTCTCCACAAAATAAGCGCCTTCGTCACAAAGTTAAAATTACAGGAACTTCATCAGATACAATTTAAAACAGTAAAAAACATTTTAAATACTAAAGCATAGTGACATAATTTCCTTTCTCAGGGCAGTGAGCACTGCTTAATCAAACCATACCCCCTTAACACAAGTACAGAACAAGCACAAAGCCCAGCTCAGAATACATATAAAATGTAATTGTGAGCATAAATTAAGCTTTAAATGATCCATGAGAAAAAATAAAAATTTTAAAATATCTAATAAAAAGTACATATGTATATCTGAATAAAGCAATTGATCCTAATTATTCTCTAACTTTACCTTTCCAGTGCTTTTAACTTTAAGGGACTAGAAATGGAGAGACTGTCATTAAGTTCTGGCCAAGACAAAGAATTTAAACACAGCTGCCAGGATAATTCTGTCTTTTCCAGAATATAAGGTCATGCCCCCCCTCTTTTCAGGCTGTTTTAAATTATATCTGATGAAATTCCTGTAATTTTAACTTTGGGACGAAAGCGCTTATTTGTGGAGAATAAATTGTTTTGTGGATTTCTACTTCAGGTCTGCACTGTGTTTGCCTTCCTGGGTTTTATTTTGGTATCAGTTGCTTTGTTTTGGTTACAGTGTGCAGATGGAAGCAGCACAATCCAATGCTTTATCAAGCAATGGTTTACAATCAAATTCAACGGTACCGAGTGTTCCTCCAACAACAAATGAATCTCTGGGAAAACTAATTACACTTATCCAGCAACTAAATCAACAGCTTGACATACTTGAACAGATGCCTTTATCACAGCTCACAACACACTCTGTTTCTAGCACACAGACTCAGAATATGTGTTCAGATTTGCATGGTTTAATGAACAATACAGATGGGAATCTGGCTGCACATCTTGCTTCAAGGTGAGCGCTAAGAGTGAATGAGGTCAGTACAAATAATATTCATGAACCACTAAATGTTGCTGTAAACCCAAATGTTGTCCCTTGTTTATCTGAATGGCTCAGCAACTGGAATAAGTTGAATTCACAAACTGAAGGGGCAACTAATAGTTATTCATGCCTTAGTGACAAACTGGGTGAATTTGATCGTATTCTGTTGAAAATTAAAAAACTCCAGATGGACAATTCTTACTTTAAAGAATGTTTGAGGTTACAAGTGGTTACAAAAGGACTTAGTTTATGGCGCTACCCGACAGGTTTTGTTCCTGATTCAATGTTTCATAAGGAACTATTGCACTTGGTTGATAAATCTGGGTTTGAATATATGGACACTGTTATCAAACACAAGGAATAATTAATTGAGAGTCTGTGTGAGGATGTGAGTGCTTTGGATAAAACTATTGTGCAGGATCCTTTGTTTAACAACCATAAGTTTGACTATTATTACATTTTTCGCTCAATTGATGAACAAATGAATGAAATTAAGAACAAAAAACTAAAGAAATTGTTGAGAGATGAAAAAGAATATAGTACCAACATAGCCTACCCCCCACCCCCACCATCACAAGAATGGCATTGGAATAAACTTGTTAATAATGCAAGGTTGGGAAACAATTCCAATCCCACTGTTATTCCTAATGAGGAGACAGATGAGGATCTTTTAGACGATGAGAACTACCCCCCACTGAGACGGTCAGAGCATCTTATGAACCAACAAGGTCAGAACAACATTAGGGATCAACTTGACTGAGCAGGGGGAACAAACAACAACAGGGGTTCATGGAGGGGGAGGAGATAACAACATAGTTGCTACAGATATTGAACAAATGACTCCTTATGGACAAGTCTGTTTGCTGCCACCTGTTACTGTTGAATTTAATTCTGCTAGAGACTCCAAAGTATGCAATTTTTCTGAAATGAATTTGAATGTAACTGCTTGTGATTTGTTAGCTAAGGGCTTCACCTTCATTTCTAGTAAGTCGGCAGATTTGGTACAAACTTTGCTTGATTTGAAACAATATACTAGGAAGTTAAATTTTAATGTTATGTTTCATATTGTAGAAAGTGTATGTGACCCCTTTAAAATTTCAAGTACTTTTAACCCCCTATTCACCCCACATTGGAAATTTTTGAAAAAGTCTGTGAATTAGACATTAGGAGTTTATGTACGAATAAGAACAGAAGGTTAAATGCGAGTAACGTAAGTCACGATGAAAGTATAGAATTGGCATTTTTAAAACAGGCTGTGGGGATAAGAATTATGAAAGCAGATAAGGGGGGTGAGGTTGTTATCATGAATAAAAGTGATTATGTTATGAAAATGAGATCAATTTTGGAGACACAGACATATGTAAGAGTTTGTTAAATGAAATGAACGGTGCCAACAGAAGGATTAAAGGGTTCCTACAAGACTTATTTATTGACAGCTTAATTGACATCCATGAATTATACTTCTTAACTATGGAGTTTCCAGTTACCCCATTAATTTTGGGGGTCCCAAAGCTACACAAGTGTATTTATCAACCTCCTATGCATCCAATTGTGGATGCAAGGGGTCCAATTACCCATCCTTTGGTAAAACTGTTGGATTTGCAATTAAAATCATTATTAATTAATGAACTGCACTTGTGTGTAGACTCTTCGGACTTCCTGAGACAAATTGATAATGTTGAATATGATAGTGAATATTTGTTTATTACTGTGGATGTGGTAGATTTATACACCATTATACCCCACGAGATAGGTGTACAGTGGTTTTGTGAATATCTACATAGGAAAAATGTTCCAAAAGATAAAATTAATATGTATGAACAGCTTTTGGACATGGTACTCAGAAATAATTTAATTCTATTTGAAAAGGAGTACTACTTGCAAATCCAAGGTGTGGCAATGGGGTCCTCTTGTGGGGGCCTATATGCCAATATAGTCCATGTTGGAATGGAAAAATAAGTTTCTGAAGGATTCACCATTTTTTCTTTATTGCTAATTTTATACCCATTTCCTTGGCAACATTTTTATCTTGTGGAAGGGACCGAGGGACCAAGTGGAACCATTCTTAGACTACATTAATTTTACTACTACCTTATTGAAATTTACTCATTCCATAAGTGAGGATGAGATTTCTTACCTAGATGTGTTGTTAAAAAAGGTGAGTAGTGGATTTGTGGCAGAAATTTATTGTGAAAAAACTTATTCAAATAGTTTTCTCAATTTTAGTAACAACCACCCATTAACACAAAAATGGGCAATTGTGAAAGGCCAGTTTGTTACGGCAGCTCATATGGTGAGTTTATGGCAAGCCTTTAATGATGAATATGTGAATTTGAAGAACATGTTTGCCAAAAGAGGCTACCCTGACATCTTATTAAATGAAATTATGGATGAAGTTAAGGAAAAAAGGCACAATGGCCACTTTTTACCAATTTTAAGGGCCATAGTACATGAGAATTTAGATACAATTATGGTGGTTGTATCAAACAATAATAATGATGGTCCTACTATACCACAAAAAGAACAAATTAGAGTGGCTTCCCCAGTGTTGAACAAACACCACAACAGAGAGATAGTATTAACTATCAATCCAGTTTTTCTACAATGTTTTCAAATAATTTTTTTATTACAAACTGGCACTTTATTAGTAATGACAAAGAGTTAAGAGAATTAGTGGGAGATAGCCCCTCTTGTATTTATAGGAAAGGTTTTAATTTGAAATACCTTTTTAAACATCAACAACCTCGGACCACTGTTGGACGTATGATTAAATGTGGTCGATGTAAGTTTTGCCCGTATATTTTGAAAGGGAGTGAATTTATTGTTAACAAGATGAAAATAAGAATTCCTGGTAGATGTAGTAACTGTTTCTATGTGGGGAAGATGTAATGGAAACTGAAAAATAGGATAAGTGAACATTTCTGTAATATTCGTGATGTTTATGAAACAAATGACTTAGCTAAACATTTCACTGAATGTAGGACATGCTTTCAAGTTTATTATATTAGATGTTTTATCTGTGTCTGAAAGGGGGGAGCATGGCCTTATATTCTGGAAAAGAGAGAATTATCCTGGCAGCTGTGTTTAAATTCTTTGTCTTGGCCAGGACTTAATGACAGTCTCTCCATTTCTAGTTAAAAGCACTGGAATGGTAAAGTTAGAGTACAAATATGATTAATTGTTTTATTCAGATATACATATGTACTTTTTATTAGATATTTTTACATTTTTATTTTTTCTCATGGATCATTTAAAGCTTAATTTATGCTCACAATTGCATTTTATACGTATTCTGAGCTGGGCTGTGTGCTTGTTCTGTGCTTGTGTTAAGAGGGTGTGGTTTGATTAAGCAGTGCTCACTGCCCTGAGAAAGGAAATTATGTCATAGTGCTTTAGTATTTAAAATGCTTTTTACTGTTTTAAATTGTATCTGATGATTCCTGTAATTTTAACTTTGGGACGAAAGCACTTATTTTGTCGAGAATAAATAGTTTTGTGGATTTCTACTTCTGGTCTGCACTCTGTTTGACCTTCTAAAAAAATCAGAAGTAACATCATCAATCAGAGGTTATCTGATTACAGAGGGAATGCTCTTCCAGTACTATATGTAACATCCAGAGGTTTTCTTTTTTATACAGCTCATCTTAACTCAGTACTGAACTGAAATGACAGACTGAACTTCATGACACCCATGCAGATGGACATTACAGTTACAACTGCTGAATCCTACGCAAATGCACTCTATAAGCAGTTACACAAGTGCATGGATCGTGCTATCCCAAATAGAACCAAGATGCTATCCTCCAAAAAAAGGAAGCCAATCTGGTGGTTCCCTGCCATAAACAAACTATACAACAGAAGGAAGAAACTGTTGCAAAAGAGAGTAAAATCCCATGAGTGGAGGAGCTCCCTTGTCAGCCTCAGTAAGAAGCTGAGATCCCTTATAAGATCTTCCAAAGCTAGCTATGAAAACAAAATCACCACTGATTCTAAGGACAACCACAAAGCATTCTATAGCTATGTCAAGAATCTCAATGGCTCCACCCAGATCTGCTCTGAGTTACAGCACAACGGCATGAAAATTACAGAACCAACTGATATTGCCAACATCCTGGCAGATAGGGTCAGTGCTAACTTTAACCCCCCCTCACCCCCTAAAGGGCCCGTATCTATACAGGAAGAATGCAGAGTCCCTGTAATCACAACTTCGCAAGTAAAAGCTGCACTCTCTAAAGCCAAAAACACAGCATCCATGGGACTGGACAACATCCCAGGCTGCGTTTTACATGAACTTCAGAACGAACTGGCTCCCACCAAAGCACCATGTTTAATCATAGCCTCACATCAGTCTTTGTGCCCACTGAATGGTGTACAGCAACGGTTATCCCACTCCACCAAGGGGGAGCCACCACTGATCCCGGGAACTATTGCCCTATTAGCCTGGTCTGCAAGGCCATGGAAAGTATCATCATGGAACTCATAAGCAAAGAGATTGATAACCTCCAAATTCTGGACCCCACCCAGTTTGGGTTTGTGAAAGGCAGATCATGCCTCCTGAACCTGATTGACTTCTTTGAGGCAGTCACCAAAGCCGTAGATGAGGGTAAGGTGGTTCACACAGCCTATCTTGACCTCTCCAAGGCTTTCAACACCACCCCTCCAATCAGGAATTATAGCTAAACTCACTAAACTAGGTATAAATCCCTACATCACAAGATGGGTTGCCAATTGGCTCATTGACAGAACCCACACTGTAAAAGTTGCAGACTCCAAATCTAACTTCAAACCAGTGACAAGTGGAGTACCACAGGGTTCAGTCCTGGTTCCTCTCCTGTTTGGTATCTACCTCTCTGAAGCACAGGCTAACACAGAAGGCCTTTAGCTAATGAAGTTCACAGATGACTGCAAACTAGGAGCCATAGTCTAGTCCCCAAATGATGTGGACATCCTACAGAAGGGCCTCACTGAGACAGATGCCTGGTGTCAGAGCCATGGCCTCAAACTCAATGTCAAAAAGTGCATTGTCATCCCCTTTGGTAAAAAGTCTGTACCCATGAACTATCGCATAGGCGGCAATCTACTTAACGACAGGACTTGGGACCCAGGTGGACAGTAGTCTCTCCTTTGATAATCACATCACCACAGTAGTCAGGAAATGCTTCAACATGGCACACCTCATCACAAAAGGGTTCTCATCCAGGAAAAAAGAGTTAATTGTTCCCCTCTACTTGACACTCATTAGACCCATTATAGAGTACAACGCCCCTTTTGGAATGTACCTCAAAAAACATCTGCAGCAGCTGGAAAGGCCACAGAAGTACCTCACAAAGAGGATTACTGGTCTCAAGCAGATGCCCTACACTGACCGTCTCAAAAAACTCTAGCTTTACTTCATAGCATATCGCCTACTCCGAGGTGATCTCTGTCTAACATATAAAGCTATGTCACACCCTGAGCTGTTGGACATGTTACACCTAAGAAATCCCAATCCTTCCGAGCTACACGCTCTAGGGACCTAAACCTTGTCACCACAATAAACATGACATGCTGGAGGGATAGATTCCTGTCCCAGAGACTTTCCATACTCTGAAACAAGCTACCCATCTGTGTCAAGCAAAGTTCCTCATTAGCACTCTTCAAGAAAAATCATGATGAGTAGATGGGAAATAGAAAATACACCTCAGGGATCACTTATGTGCCTCTGCTCGACAGGGACACAGGAAAATAACTTTGTGGGTGGCATAAGCTACGGAACCTTGTTGGTTGGCTTATTTAGGCCCTTGGGCTGATAGCCTAGTATCTACCTATGAACCAATGAACTCAGGGTGAAACAGCGCCACAGATTGGGTTTTTACTACTTTTCCTAAGGTTAAATCCACTTGGCTTCTCTCAAACACTTTTAATGATCATCCACTTACTTCTGCTGTAAGAGAAAAAAATCTAGATGCATAATTTACATTGTCTATCAATGGCATGGTCCAGAAAGGTTTAAATCCAATCCACTTTCACCAATATTTGGCCTCTCTTATGTGTGATGCAGTCAGTTATTTTAGTAATCTTTTTCTAATGGTTCCCTAGATTAGTTAACTTCAGTACAGAATGGAAGAGTCACACCAAGCCCACTCCCATGGATTATACCTAATTAGAGTGATGATTTCTGAATGGGGTCATTTATGAAAAATGTACCAAACTGCCAAGAATTACACAAAGATCTACATAACTAAGTAGAAAACACACAATTTAGCAGCAGTATGACAATTTCTTCCAAGTAGCACTACTACTACCCAAGCTCTTTTGCTGGATCATCCACCAGCAAAATTTTGTTTCTTTTTTGACACAGTCATCTTTACAATCATTCTTAAAATAAACACAGTACAAGTGTATGCCCATTATGTTTCTGAAACCACTTTGAAACATGTTGCTTGCACCCTTTATGCATGCATGTCATATCTTTACAAACCTGCCTTTACACACTCTATGTTCATCTCAGATAGTCTGTAACAAAACAGCAAACTTTACCACTAACTCTTTACAGGTCTAACCACAGCCACACTCGACTCACATAGTTAGCAGGAGTAACAGTGGTACCTTAATGTGCTTCAACTTAAATTCACATATAAGCTTATCTGTTTCCTTAAGTGCCCTGCTCTGTCAAACTGCTTTTTCTCCTGTAACCCCACTGATACTGTAAAAGGTTACCGGTGTGGTTTACTAAGTGCTGATTCCATCTATATCAATGACTATTTCATATGCTCCCTTGAGCAACTAGGCAGCCTTCCTCCAGCTTTGTATTAAAATTTCTACTTGATGATCACTGTCTTACCTTTCTGGTCTTGGATTTATGGCATAATATAAGCAGATACTCTAATGTCTATTATCTTACTTTCTTTGCCTATACTCACTGTTAAAGTATATGCATACCCGCAACATGCCTCTTTCACATAGCAAAATTGCATACTTTCAGAACCTCATAAACTGCTATTACTATTCCTGTCATCCTCCTCTCACCTGTCTCTGCTTTTCTCCCCTTCCACTTTTACCTTCTTTACTTCTCTTACTAATCCCTTTCTCCCAAACCACGTCTTCTCTCTTCTCCTCTCTTCTCTTCTCTTCTCTTCTCTTCTCTTCTCTTCTCTTCTCTTCTCTTCTCTTCTCTTCTTCCTTTCCACATTATTACCTTATAACTCAACTTTCTTCTGCCACTGTTTTTGAGGTATACTGTACTGTAGTGTACCTTGTGTTTTCTTCTTTACACTTCACTGATGCTGCCCACGTAAAGGACATTTCATTCATTACATTGTCAGAATGAGCCAAAAAACAAAAGAAAGAATGTAAGGGGAAGGATCAGATGAGAAGGCAAGAAATGTGGAAAATGCATAAATGTAGTTGCAAGTATAGAAAACTTCTGGAACAACCTTATGTTGATCAGTACTGAACATATGATTAGTTAAGGAGAGATGAATATAAACCAAAACACAAAAGGTTAATATTGGTGGCTCAAGATAGTGAACTACATACATGTGGTTTACAAAGTCCATTAAACTCATGAGAGAAACAGACAAATGTAGGTTTTGCAAAACAGACTTGTAAACAGTCGCACACCTTGTTGCTGGTTGTGACATACTAATGGCAGGAGGGCTGTAAACTGAAAGTCATGATAGTCTGGCAAGACTGTTGCACTGGGGATTGTGCAAACATTATAATACTGAAGTAGCTGAAAAACATTGGAAACATGAGCCACAAAGTATAACAGAAAATGATGAAGCTTATATTACATGGGATCACCCATTACCGATAGTTCAAATAATATATATGGAAGAAAACCAGATATAGTAGTCCATGAAAAGAAGACAAAAGTAGGATTGATAATTGAAATTGCTGCACCCAGTGACTACAGTGTCTTACATACAGAGAGACACAAAGTCATAAAATACCAGGATTTATAGGCAGAAATGAGGGCAATGTGGAAGAAGAATACCCAGACAGTTCAATAGTAATAGGAGAAATGGGTCTCATAAAAAAGAATTTACAATCACACTATATGTTACTGATGCATTTAACTCCGTATGAATTGCAGAAGGAGTCAATAATGGACACATTGTGGGTGTTGCGAAGACCACTTCTAGGTAACATCAAAGATTGAAATAATACTAATTTTATGAACTTTAATGAAACACCAACAAATAAACTGTTGTTGTCTTTCGGCTTTTCCCGGTTAGGGGTCGCCACAATGGAACTCCGGTCTGCTAATGATCGGCAGTAGATTTTCACGATGCCGAGTTGCCAGCTCAACTCCAAACCTTCAACGAAGGCACACCCATTCACGCATGCTTTCGGAACGCCACTCAACCCGCGGGGAGGACATGCAGACTCTCCACACAGAAGGCACTCCCAACCCAAGCCGAGAATCGAACAGGAGAACCTCTTGCTGTGAGGCAACAACTCTACCGCTGCACCACCATGGAAAACACCAACAAATAAACTAAACAAATTAAAAAGACCAAAGACTCCGACTGTTCACAGTACTGTCTACACTTTAGGATAACATTAAGCACACTTAAGAAGTTAGAAGTTTTTTAGTACTTTTGTTTTAATAGTTTAAAACTTCAGCAGAAAAGATACGTCAGGAAAAATACAATTTCAAAATTCCGGTTTAAATAATTGTAACAAATCACATGACAGCCAAGCCCCCTAAAGTGATATATCATTAAAAGGAACATGTGTTTTTTTTAATGTTTAAAATGATGATTATACATTTAAAATATTACAAATGATAAACAGTCTTTTAAAGAATAAAACATTATTATTTTAAGGCTTTCCATAAGCGTAAGCAGTTCAACATGTTACATTTCCAATGCTTTCAGTTTAAGTAAGCAATTAATAGATATCTGGTCATTTAATCCTGGCCATATACTAGCATTCAACTCTAGTTGCCAGTATAAGTCATTTTTTTCCAATAATAAAGTGCAAGAACCACCCTGTTGGCTGATGTTAATATTTTCAATAATTATGAATTTAAAACTATGCCCCTAACATTCAGTAACATGTTTAGCTAAAGTGTTATGTTCTTTATTCTTCCTAATGTCATATGTGTGCTCCTACACCCGATCTCTAAATTTATGCTCTGTTTTGCTAATATAGATTAAGCATAGTTGACACATAATGGCAAACACTACACCAGATGTCTGGCAATTAAATGAACCTTGTACCATAAACATGAACTCTTTAATTTTAAATTGTTCTCAAATTAAAATAAATTCACAGAGCATTGTCTAAATTTATTCTTTCTAACTAGCCTATGGCTTTTGGTGTAGTTAGGTCCCAGATTTTCAACAATATTCTTGAGGTTGTGGCCTTTTTGGTACACAATGTATGGTTTTTAACCTACTTTTATTGAAATACTTCTATCTTCAGTCAAGATCACCCAGTTCTTTTCCACTATTTCTTTGATAGTATAACTGTCAGCATTAACCTGGTTATCAAAGAACTTCTGAAATCCGTACAACCTTCACACTATTCGATCAGCATTAGTTAAGTTTAAATTTTCATCTGTGTTTCTGGTTTTAGGGTTGGCCCTCCTCTCCTTCCAAAAATGTATTCTCATTTTTACTACTTAATATAGGCTTATAGAAATTCTTTTCTCTCCTGTTGATAACTGTGTACATTAATGCATCAATAAACTCAGTGGGATAATCCCTAGCTAAAAATATAGTTTTAATGGTTTCACATCCATCTAAGAAATGAATGAAAGTGGAAACCATACTGGCAGCTCTTACAAACTGTCCCTTAACCACCGTTCATTTTTGTGCTAGGGGATGTGAGTTTGTGAAGTGCAAAAAGGTGTTAGAATATGTTGACTTTCGATGTATTCTCAAAATGAGTCTTCTGTTCATGATGTCCATTGTTAGACAAACATCCAAATATGATATTTTGGATGAGTTATATTCATAGGTAAACCATAAAAAACTCATTGTGTTTTTGATATACTTCAAAGAATTATATAATTGTATCTTTGTTACATACCCAGACAATAAAAATATTGTCCAGATAACGTGCATAGAGTTTACAAAATGTCATATATTCTGAATTAATTATGATTATTTTTCCAATTGAAACATAGTGATATTTGCAAGAAGCCCCCCCCCCACACACACACACACACACACACAGACACACACACACACGCACACGCAGGGAACCCATTGCTACGCCTGTGTACTATTGATAATATTTGCCTTCAAATGTTAGGAAGTTATTCTTCAGCACAGTCTCCAAAGAAAGTACTTCATAAATATTGATTTTATCTTGTGGAACACCTTTCTCAAAAAGGTATTCAGAGAACCATTGTAAACCTGTGTCATGTGGGATAGATGTCTAAAAGCATTTAATAGACTGAGCTACTGGGTCACTACTGGTTAAAAATATGTATTTGCCATTGTATTCTAACTTGTTCATTTTGTCAAGAAAATCCCAAGAATCTTTCCATATATAAGGCTCCTGTGCCACTTGGCTTTTGAGTTTTTTATCTAAAAACTTGGCATGGGGTGGGTGATGGAACCTTTGGCGTCCACAATGGGTCTCATGGGTGTGTGGGAAATATTTTTATGAATTTTAGGGACGTCAAATATCATAGGCATAATAAGGGATGAGATGGTAAGAAAATTGTACTCATCCAAATCAATTTCCTGTTATATAAACATGTCATTCGGTAAATACTTAATATTTCAATAAGCAATATGTAATTCATTTAAAGAAGCAAGTTGGTAGGTATCATTGGTTAATAATTCAAGCATGTTATTAGCATAATCAATTTTCTCCATAACCACCAGTCATCCCCCCTTATCTTGTTTCATTAATCTTAGATTATGTCAAAAAGAGAGAAAACATGAAGGGTTAAGTACCTCCCAAACAGAAACTTGAAATCCAAAAACTATAGAGTGGTGGTACAACACGATAATCAAAGCCAACTGGATAAAAGGCTTTTATTGTAGTCACTGGCGGATTTAGGCATGGGTGCAGGGGCGCGCGCCGCCCCCTTTTTAAAGCTATTAAGACTCCCTGATGATTAAAAAATGCATTGCACTGTTATTTTGTTGAAATCGGAAAATGTACATTCTTCCGTTTCAACTTAACAACATTTTTTTTAAAAAGCATCAGAGATGCGATCGGATGTGGCAATCTGGAGATCTATACAACGATCATGAACTGCTTCTCCAAAGGCATGTTGGTGTAATTGAGTGATAGGTCATAGAGATGAAGTTCTATTTATCATGGATGACAGGTAAAGTATAATTGAATGTGTGGCAGATGCTTTCAAGGCGGAACTTCCAGGAACGTAAGGTTCCTGCCATTGAAGTATACTTGCGAGATACAATTCTTAAGTAGGTTGCACTGGGGACTTGGGAGTAATACCCTGGTAAAATTACGTCTCCATTTCGATTTCCTCTGCCTTTCTAAATGTTAAGATTTATCAATGGCAAAAAGTAGCAATAAAAATTCAAAGTGGCATATTCCTGTCAGGAGAATTAACTACATTTACAGACACCCAACTCCACCCTCCCGAAGAAAAGTGGAACTACAAATATACAAAAAAAAAACTCAAAAGTTTAATGGGAGCAGATTATTACTCTTGCCTTATTATTCATCTACTCTATTTATTCCTGTTATGATAATACAACATTTGCGCGCATTTGTTTTAGAACAATATGGAGGATAAGAATCTCAGTCTGTTCCACAAAACTTTAATAAGACTCCCCAGCTTTACACACGTTCAAGAGCTGTTTATTCTGGTGCGTTAATTTTCTGCTTTACTATTACATGGCAAATCAATAAAAAGAAAGCAATTGTTTAGATTATGAGCACAGTTTTAGCTTGCGCAGGCATGACTGGTGCTGACTTGATTTGACATCCCAATGGTGGCTTTGGTTTGAAAGTTAACCCTTTCTGTCTCAACTGGGAGTAGGGGTCAAAGGGCCTAAATTGGGGTAGTTTTCTAAATATCATTATAATCCTATTTGAGAAGTTAATAGGACAGCAGTTGCGTGTGTGTGTGTGTGTGTGTGTGTGTGTGTGTGTGTGTGTGTGTGTGTGTGTGTGTGTGTGAGTATGTTTATTTTTTACACAAATGTGAACTTGACAATCATTAAAGAGGTGACTACTCAGATCCTGCAGGGGACGGGTGCACTCTGCAACATCGGCTGTACACGGCTTTAAGTGGCTTGTGGTCCAGTGAAGCAGGAACAAACTGCAAGTAAGTAAATGATGAAAGGCAGAGCAAAACTGGAGAAAAAAACACATGAAAGCTTTATAAAGGCTCCAGAAGGAGGTGCCCCTTAACTTCCTCTTTAATTGCATTAACAATCCTCAACATTAGTATGAAACCTACCTTTCAACTGTCCAGATTTTTACAGAATGTCCACATTTATGGTTGATATAGTTCTGTTCCTCGTAAAATGTGTAGTTTTTTGGCAAATCATTGAAGCTTGACGTGGTGTGAAGTCACAAAATAATGACAAGTATTTCAGTTTCAGACTTCATATCCGTTAGAAAATGTATGCCAATACAAAACCATTTATTCTAGCAACATTCTAAGTATATATGAGCAATATTTAAAATTTGTCCTTCTTTTTGGGTCTTTGATCTCCCCCCGTTATTTTTATCTTTCTCCAGATTTTTTGTATGGCATGAAATGGTGGATAGAATTTCATATGGCTATGTTCAGCTTACTAAAGCATTCTTACTCCAAAGCAAAAGTAAAACGCAACAGCACACCATGCCATAACTACAAAAGTAAAAATGTTATATTCATTCATGTTTGCTTAACACAGTAGTGTATAGTGTACTAATGACTCCAACTGGCCAATTTCACTCACAGCCTGATGAACTCATCACAGTAAATAAATACCTAATAATAAGACATAATAATACAAGATACTTTTTATAAATAACACACAGCAACATGAACAGATTTACACTACAGCTATAACACTTTGAAGATATATAACAAGTGCAGTATTTACATTAATATTCCAAAGGTGTGTAAAATGAAGGAACTAAGGAGGAAGTAGATGAAAGAGAAGAAATGGTAGTTAGAAGTTCATGTAATAGGCTCCTTTTGGATGGAGAAGCAATGGACTTTCTTGAGGCAGAACTGTAGCTACGTCATCAGGTAACCTATAAAGATCCTGCAATTGGTGATTCCCCCCAGTCAAAAAAATAAATAAATAAAACCTCACTGCTCCTGCAACTGTAGCAATCTTCTTACTAAAATTGCAACAAGCAGCACTCTGCACACAATCACCTCCCACTAACCACTTTGGCGGTGACTGGAAACACAGTATCGGCATTCATTCATGATGTGGAGACATCCTCTCAGCCTCATGAATCACCGACAGTACTATTCTCCTTCACCACCATCACCTGACAGTCAGCCCTCCTGACAGCTTGCTTTGGGGGCAGTCATCACCTTCACCCCACCCTAGTTATGGTTCTACCTTGAGGAGATATTTTTAGTTGAAGTCTGAAGCTAGGATAAGAGGAAAGTTCTTTTTCATGCATGGGGTGGGATTGCAAAAGTGCAGGAGTCATAGCAGAGAAGGAATGTTTAGGGAGGTGTAGTCTGAATGCTGGAAGGGAGCATGTTTTGCAGAGTAATAGTTCAAAGAGCCAAGCTCCACGTAAGAATTCATCTGTGTTTAAATTTAAAAGAAACCATTTGGGTTTAATAAGAGTGAGTCAGTGGTGGGATGGTGCTCCAAAGGAGATGAGTTTGTGATGAAGCAGCAGATTTTACTGGTGATGATGATGTTGCCTCAAAAGAAGAGGTTCCCCAGTTTGATTCTCAGCTGCTATGCAGCAAAACAGTGTAAACTTGAATCTTATAAATGTAAAAAAATAACATTTACGGATGGATTGTAAAGAAAAAGAGAATAAACTAAGTATTATAAACCAGAATAAAAAGAAAGAACAAGAAAGGATTGAAGATGAGGTATAAATAGAGGAAACTTTAGAAAAGAAGTGAGATACTGAAAAAATAATGAAGGAGATGAATTAGAGATAGAATCAGAGAAACAATTTAGAAAATGGCAACATGGAAAAAGAATTCCTTTCGTAGAAGAGTTAAGAACAGAAAAAGAAAAATTAAAGCCATTAATATAAAGGAAAAGAAGAAAGTAAATGAATAAAGCTTTTCTTATAAGAAATTAGTATAGGATGGTATCTCCTAAACTAAGAAACAGGGAAAGGAATAATTAAAAATACTTCTATGAATGTTAATAGTATGAAAAATAGTATTAAAAGGATAGCAACTTTACAATGGTGTAACAATTGTGATGATGACTTCATTCTGACACATGAAGAAAGACTACCATTGCCAGAAATTGGAACTCTCTTCCCCCCTATCCGTGTCCACTGCCCCCTCCACATCCATATTCAAAAACACCCTCAAATCACACCTTCTTAGTACCTGGTTATGCCCTTGTATCACATAACCCTACCCATACTACTATTAACTCCCCAAACTCCTCTTTGATCTCCTGTAGGCTTGGTCATCTGAAAGTGTACTTTTAACAGAATCTTACTTGATATATTTTCTTCTCTTACCAAAGTATAACTGACATTCTCTTTTTACCTATGTTCTATATCTTCTTTTACCTGGAGTGTTTTATTAATTTCTTGTTATATTATTATGCTCAACATACATGATGTAACCTGTTTTGTGTATTATGTTGGATGTTCTGTATTTGTATAACTTGATGCTGGAGCTTTTCTCCCCAGGCCTCCACTGAAAATGGACCGGGTCTTGTCAGAAAGTCTCGGTTAACAAATGTAAAATAAATAAATAAATAAATAAAACAGGGAATGCACACTGTTTAGGAATAGCAGTTCTATGTAGAAGAGTAGTGAAAATTCTGGAAGTTGTATTAGTTAAAATGGGAAAAAAACAATTATAGATATAAGATGGCAAGGAAAACTATATAGAATTATTACTATATATGTATATTTGACTAGTAAAGAACGGGAGAATCTATTTCAGAAAATATTGGATTACATGTTTATAAACATGGACTTAATATTTTATTTATTTATTTAACATTTCTTTACCGTGAAAGTCCGACTTAGAATGAAGCCAATTTTCAGTGGAAGCTCAGGGAGAAATGCTCCAGATGTATGTCTTTATCCATGTAAGGAAACCAGAGCACCCAGAGGAAACCCACATGAAAGCAGGGAGGACATGTAGACTCCATACAGAAGGCTTTACAGCTGAGAATCGAACCGGAGAATCTCTTGCTGTGAGGCAACAATGCTACTGCTGCACCACTGTGCCGTCCATAATAATTACAGGAGATTTTAACTGTAACTTAAGGGAAAAGAAAAGAAAAGAGGAAAAGATACAAAAAAGTTGATGAAAATAGTAAAATGGAAATGTAGTTATATGGTGTAAAAAACACGGACTTAAAGAAGAGGTACTTTCAAATCTGAAATAGAATTTTTGGTATCAGAAGGAATAGGTATAATGGAAGAAAAACTATTGCAACAGATTTTTCAGAAGAGTATATAGAGATACGAAAAGGTATAAAAAGAATGAATTAAAAGGAAAGTAATGAAAATGTAACGAAAGGTATTAAGCAATTATGTAAGTATCACATTAATATGAAAGCCTTTTATGTTTATTGGTTGGAATGGTGAATTGCTTTTAAAAGAAAATATAAAGATGGTTATAGATTTTGGATAAATAAAGAAAAGAAAAGCATGAATATGCTAAAATATATGAAGATGTAATGAATAAGTTAGAAAATAATAATAGAGACTATTAGGAAAAGGAAAAAGAAATTGATGAGAAAATTTATGAAAAAAATGCAGAACTATTTGTATAAACAAACCAGAAAGAAAAGAGGAAGTTTCACTTTATTTAGCAAGATAGTGAACGTGGCTAGTACCATAATGTGAGAGATAAAAGATAAAGAAGGTAATAAAAAGAAAAGTCAGCAACTAATTATGGAAATTGTAAATTATGTGGAGGAAACATTTAGTGAAAAAAAGACATAAGAAATTGGAAGCAAAACATTTTCTGAACAAATTAATAATTTGGAAAATAGATCACATTATATGAATTATAAAAAGCATTTAAACAGTTATTGAATCAGCATCAGGATCGATAGTATTGGCTTTGAAATGTATAAAAATGTAGAAAGAAGGCAAAAAAACTATTTAATATGTGTATTCAATAAATGGTTAAATGAAGGATTAAAATATAAGGAATTGAGTAGTGGAGTATTAAATTTTATATGGAAAAGTGGGAAGATATAAAAAAACTGAAGATCCGTAGTTTAAGTAATGATGCCTTAAAACACAAACAGTACAAATGCCAAAGTGCTTTTTAATGCTGCTTTTTTTTTTAGAATGGCTAAATTGCAGTCTTTTGTGAATCCTGAATTGTACTACTTCGACTCATCTCCCATCACCCTTAACACCTAACTTCACTAGCTGTCAAAGTGTTAAGGGTAATTTGATCTATCTGCTGTGATTGACAGCTCACAGCAAGATACTTGACTCATGTACTGTTTCCTTGTTCTAGCCTTTACTTTCTGTATGCGTAGGGGAAGGACCAGAGAGCTGTGACATCACAACATGGGTAGGTTTTTAGGATGGTCATGGTGATGTTTGGGGAGGGAATTCACCAGAAAACTACCTATATTCATTGGCCTTGATGACATCAATAAATTTGAGACTGCAGCAAGCTTTTCCAGGGTGGGATAAAAGTTTTTTGAAAGTGAAACCACCACAGTACATTAAGGTACTGTTCTAGTGGTGAGAAACAGTTTAAAATATCTTAAATTTTGTATTGTTCATTCATAGCAGGGACTGTAAATAGATAGAAAAATGACAGAGAAGTTGAGCATTTAATAATAGAATCCCATTGTTGTCCTTTAATTTTTAAACAGAAGCATTACTTTTTATTTTTTTTTTATTTTGGTAAAACGTTAACACTTATTTAAAACGACATTTTCTATGCAGAAACATGTGTTATTTTACTTTCTGGTGGTGGGGTATGTGTTTAAAGTGTTTTTTATTGCATTTTTTGGGGAAAGCTCCTTTTTTACAACTTAACCATTTTATCAGCTATTCCAGCACATTTGTCTAGCTTAACCATGGAGCAACCTACTAGTTCCTTGATGGTACCTTCTTCCAGCCACAAAAAGAAAAATATTGTGAATCAGCCTTTGCCAGAACATGAAGGTGATATATTGCTGCATGGGGAGGGGGTGACTGCTGTTGCCAAAGCTGGTTCCTCAGACATCTCATCTTTTTTCTTAGGTACCACTTATGTAGTCCTTACAACCACCATGGACCAGGAGTTAGACATGTTCTTTGTGGCTGCTGGTCTGCCCTTGTTTGGCAGGGAAGAAGCACCTTTGTCTGTTCATTAGACAGGGTGGAAATCCCTCTCTTCTTTGCTAGAAAGCTGTGCCTAAACCTAAGGGGAGGTGATTGCTGGCAGTTCTTGGTCTGTTTCTTCATGAATTCCTCTCAAAAAGAAACAAAAGACTGAATGTGTATTCTCCTGTCTCAGTGACAGTGGACAGGAGTAATTTATTGGGCTTAGCACAGGGTTTAGTGCAAGTTTTTGTCCCTTCCTAAATGGCAAGCTCTGTTAAAAGAAAAAGGAATTTTTCCTTTCCTGAAGAGATTTAGAGTTTGACCCACAGAAGGAGTGAGAGGGAATAGATGATGCAATATCTCCACAGATTTCTGATACATATTTTGAACACAGTGTACTTTGCAGATGACCTGCAAAGGATTCTCTTTCTCTGAGACTGTTTACAGAATCAATCAGTTGTTTCGGTGGGAAAACAGCATTGTTTCCTCAGTCCCTCAGAAAATGTTATGATTTACTACAACTGGAATTTCCTGAACATATTAATATTCCTCCTGATCTTTCTGCTTTGGTGATGTTTTTGTCACAGTCTGTAATTTCCCTGACAGTCAGCCTGCTGCTCCCCAAAAAGCAGATAGATTAAATTAGGTTCTATACCAATCATAGGTTCATAGATTAGTATTAGGCTAACTGCCCTTGGTGGCCATTTTAAGCCTAGCTAATTAACCCATGTGAGAATGAAACCCTGCACTTTGAGTCTGTAAGGCAAATATCTTAACCATTATGTCAGTCTCCCTCTCCCAGCTGCTGCTAAGCATTTTATTACTAATCTCTTTCCTTCTTATAAGGATGAGAAAGCTTTTGATAAGTTTTGAAAAAATAGTGTATGCTTCTGCAAATCTTGTATTTAGAATTCTTAGCTGTCAAACTCACATGTTGAAATGTATCCTGACCTCTTGTGAGAATATAAAGAATGTTTTAGCATTGATTGCCTTTTGTGAGTAAAAATCTGTTTTGTATATTGTGGCTTCTATGTGCACATGACTCTACTGATGTCACTTCCAGGCTTGCTGCCACTGGAACTAAACCTCTCTGCAGATGTAAACAATGAAATGCTAAATTCTCCCTTGGATAGAGGATTAGTTTTTGGATGTTCTGCTGCCGAGGTGTTTAAGTGTAATTAGAGGGAGAAGCTGATTCAAGGGATCTTTCAGATTTTTCGGCCCTTCTTTTCCACTTTTACCAACGGATTCTATCCATTGTCTAACTTTCAATAAAAATCAAAATAAACAGTCACAATCTGCTAGTAAACACATGTTTACAAAGCAATGGCAGAGAGGTTGCAATAAGAAAGTAGGATGCCTCAGAAGAAAGGACAGTCTAATAAAGCTGTATGAGTAAATGATGGACTTTCCTCCCTCCTACCACCCTGGCAGTCCTTTAATACTTCCAGAAGTCAGACCCTCTGTTTCTGTCCTTGACAACAGCTTGTTTCAGACAGATAGGTTCTGAGAGATTGCAGATGGCAGTGTGAGTGTCTCTCTCCTTTTAAGGGAATTCCTTTTGTTCCATTAGACAAAACTCTTCTTTTCCCTCCTGTCATCTAGCATATGTTGGCTCAGGGGGTGATAGAGAACGTCCCTCCTCTTCAGTTATGGGAAGGATTTTATTCAAGGATTTTTATGATGCTAAAGAAAGAAGCCCCTTGGAGACCATTTCTGGACCTTTCCTTTCTGAACCAGTTTATGATACTGTCCAAGTTCGAAATGTTGTCACTTCACAACTTGTGACTCCTTATTCCACATTTTAGTTTCCTAGTAACCTTAGATTTAGAAGATGCATATTATTATATCCCAGTAGATCCAAATTTCAGGTGTGTCTTAAGGTTTTATGTGCCTGGATCATATTATCAGTTCTCTGCTTTACCCTTTGGGTTACCTACTGCTCCAAAGGAGTTCACAAAGTGTCTAGCCCCTGTAATAGCCTACCTCAGACTGCAGAGTATTCACATTTTCCTTATTTAGATGACTTGCATATCTATGCAGAGTCTTTTTCAAACTGTCAAAAATCACTCATTTTAGTAAGGGATCTCCAACACAAGCTGAGAATCCAAAAGAGCATTCACAAGTCTTTTCTGACTCCATCTCACAAGATTGTTTTTCTGTGGTGTCTGCTTTACATCACAGTTCACAAAGCTTTTCTTCCACAGGAAAACATAGATCTGTATTTGGAGCTATTGCTATGATTTCCACTCAGATGTCCATGTCTGTAAGGGAATTCCTCGAGATATTGGGTCTCATGGCTTCAATGCTACTTATGATTCCTCTTGCAAGACTCCACATGATAAAGGTACAATGGTACCTGAAATCTCTATTATCACAGCACCAACATCCATAGACCTCTCAAATTTTAATTCTAGGATTTTGTGAAAAGGAAGTGTATGTGGTGGAAATACCAAATCTCTCAGAATCCAGGTTTTCCATTCTCACCTCCTGCTCAAGCAGACAGTAACAACTAGAGCCAGATCATGGTCAAATGGGGTCCTAGGCAGAATAAGAGATAAGGGCCCTCCCAAACAGCCCTCTGCAGCAGCCCCTTCCCCAGCCATTCCACTGTTCCAGTACGTGGTTATTTCTCCCCAGTTATCACAAAACACTGTTCAGACCTTTCAATGTACATACTGTTTTCTTATTTACTTCTGCAGTGATTACAGATATTGAAATTGGTGTTAAATTAAAATTTTATAGCACAGCAATCAATAGCCACTTGCTAAACAAAACAAAATCTCACAGAGAAAACAGACTTAGCATGAACAGTAAAATTCACTGCCCTTGAAACTCACATTCATTGAAACAGCATTAAATCCCACATTCAAAGAAAATGCATCTGACCAGTGGAGGATTAAGTTTACATTTGGGCAGTTTTCAAACCATAGGCTCATTGCACACATTTTTAGGGCCAGGCATACATGTATGTGTTCTTTGAGTTACCTTTCTGATTGTATTAAATTATATTCCTTGTAGAATACAGCAACAATTGTTAGAATGTGTTTTAAATTTGTAGTTTTGAATATTCTTCCAGTAAGCAATGAAACAACATGTATGAACCAGTAATGACAACACTACCAATTTTAGAAATTTTCAACCATAAAAGGCCACTCAAACTTCTGTCATTACAATCCACCAATATCAGTCAATATGCACATAGTAGGGATGTACCGGTCTTCAAAGGATCAGCATGATCAACATGAAAGAATGTGAACGGTGCTGTGCAGGGATTTGTGTTGAGCCATGTCTGTTAAGATATTCATATATTATGTCAAAAGACAATTTTGCAGTAAAACAGTTTGATTGCTCTGAAGATGTAAGTATTTATTGTATCTATCTATCTGAAGCTGTAAGCATTTCTTATAGCTATCTATCAATGGAAAATACATGTATGAAAGATCAGTACAGAGATTTAGACACAGTACTCTTTTTGCACATTCCATGCAGATGAGGTGATTACATGTGTATATGAGTGTGTGTGTGTGTGTGTGTGTGTGTGTGTGTGTGTGTGTGTGTGTGTGTGTGTGTGTGTGTGTAAGGAAGATGCCTAAAGGGAGCAGCAGCATGGAGAAGGAAAGAAAAGTTAAAGAGTTTGGAGGTGGAAAATAAGAAGCTGGAGAAACATTTGTTCAATATGGAGTATCAGAATGCAGATAAAGATTCCCGTGTTGTGAATGATACAAATGAGAAGAGTGTAGCTGTCTCAGTGGAGAATGAATTAAGAGAATCTGTTGGAGTGGTGCAGATAACGGAATCAGGAGGGCTTGCAGATGATGTTCTGGGCATAATAATAAACCAGGATGACCCAGTAGACAATTCTGCTGTTTCATGGAGTGAGAAGTCAACCCCCCTGTCCCACTTTATGAATCTCACGCCAGTAGTCAACTAACCAGACTGCGCCCCCCCCTTTTGCAGATTCCTGGATCCACCACTGGTAGTAACATCCAAAATAACATCCAAAGTAAGCTCTTTCACATTATAACTAACGCTTCATCAGACTTTACATTCTACATTCAAAATTTCATTTAAATACACTTAATCTATTTGAACTGACCAATGAAAAGCATGTTGCAAATTTAAAGAAGCATCTCATTTTAGCCTCATATTCCTGGCTATCAGAATATAGTACGTAGAAGGTTTCCTAAACATTACATTTTGTCCATCTGTGTTGTTACCAAACTGCAATTGCAAGGCTACTTTCCTTGAAAAACATATTAAGTCTACCATTTAATCAGTTACATCTACACTTTTGGAAGGTATAAAGGATAAGCCTTTATTTAATACTGATTTCTCAAAATTATTCAATACATACTGTGATAAGTTAACTATCTGGTCCTGTTCACATGCCTCAATGTCTTTCTTTGGAACTCGTGTGGTTCTTCCATGTTCTTTCATTTTTTTCCCCCCTCGAGGACTCCACGTCCATCGACTGGCTATCTTGAAGGGTAAATGAAAATGGAAGTTGGATAATTCGCCAACTGTTGAGGAACTGGCTACTCCTGATGGCTTCTCCTTCCTTCTAACATCAGGGTAACTCGAATTCCTCGTGGAAACTAATGCCTCTGTTGTTTGGTTGCTCGCAAGCTGAGCAATATTCTGATAGCTTTTATCCAGTCGGCTTCGATTGTCGTGTTGTACCACCACTCTATAGTTTTTGGTATTCTTAGATTATAGTTTTGCAATTCATTTAACAGCTCTTTTTCATTTTGATTCAGGTTTTCACCCATATCACACTTTCTTACCTTTTTGTTATTTAACATATTATGAAAATCCAATTCACAGATTTTTTCAAACACAGCTAGGGTAGGATGGATAGGTGGATTATAGATACTAAACACTCTCAATGGATCCATAACATCAGTTAAATTATCAAACAGGATATTAAAGTTTAATTTTCTAATAAACTGTTTAAAGTCCATGAGAACATAGGCCAAGTTGGCATGTTTAGCAGGCACAAAGGTTAAGCCATATACAAACTGGTCAGTGCAATCAGTGGAAAGAGGGTAAGAACTAAAATTTAAGATTTTAAAGTCACCATGTGAACTGATAACAATTGAGAGAACATCAGCTTCTTTGAGTTGGGAAGCTTCCTGGTTTATCACTTCCAATTGAATATCACATTCTTCGAGTTGGGAAGGTTCCTGGTTTATCACTTCCAACTGAAATTCCTGCAACCCCAGTTCTGCCATTGTGGTTTTCCTCTCTGGGCAGTCTGAAAACATGGTTGGTTACCCACTGTCCTTCTTGTTACTTCACCTGAATCTGTTCAGACTGCCAAAATGGAGGATACTCTAAAGAGGCATTCAAATTATTAGAAAAGGTGTTACTGCTAACTTCTTCTAATCCATCCACTACAATTTCTTCAAGGTTAGAATTACCCCAAGTCTGAAAAGCAGGAGGGATAGGGTAAGTTTTATGATGTAAATAATCCACTCTGTCCTATTCAAGTTTTTTTCACTTTTCTATTTTGCATACTAGATATCTGTTGATCAATGCTAGAAAAAATTCTGGAATCGTCATATTTAAAGCGGTCAAATGAGTGGTCATGTGTGATCATACTATCAAGTTTCTAACATCAGCTGTGAGTTCCTTGATGCATTTTACATTATATTTGATGAGCAGCTCCATGTACTCACAGCCATGACAATTAAACATCCTTATTAAATCCTTATGGAGAGGAGACCCATTGACCAATCCCTTTGGGTATCTCCACATGCAAAGCCTTTTGGGTACATGGTTGACCTAATGCATTCAGCAAAGAACATGTTTTCGAGTTGCAGTTTCTTTATTTTTGAACATTTATAGTCAGATTTGTTAAGTAGATGTTGGAGACTGGTATTATTTTGTTGCTTTCCTGCTGCCAAGTGGAAATCTCCTTGCAGCCATTCATGTAAATGGGAAAGTTCCTTGAGGCTGTAGTGTTAGCATTATTAGTACCCAAAGGGAAATGGTTCATAGTTAAATCCCCAAAGTCAATAAAGTACATGTGGATAAGTTATCCAGCCTTTGAGATAACTGCTCTACGAGAAGAGTTAAATTGCCAATAGTCCATTGTAAATCCAGTGTTTCCATGTCAGAGAAAAGTGGTTGTGAATTGGTCAGTCCCCCTGCAGTCATGGCATTAAAAACATGACCAAATACCAAAAGTAAACTAAATAAATCAAAAAGACCAAAATGCCAGTCTGCAGAAACTCTGACTGTACTGTTCTTACTTTAGGATAATATTAATCACACTTAGGAAGTTAGAAATAGTTAGCATTTTTGTTTTAAATGTTTAAAACTTCATCAGAAAATACAAATCAGAAAAATACAATTTCAAAATTCCACTTTAAATAATTCCAACACATCACGTGACAGTCAAGCCTCCTACAGTGATACATCATTAAAAGGAACAAACACATTTTTTAAAAATGTTTAAAATGATCATCATACCTTTAAAATATTACAAATGATGAACAGAGCTTGTTAAAAGATAAAAAAAGGTTAAAATAATAATTGAAAATATGAATGAACAAATGAAACCGGAATTTTGAAACTATATTTTTTCTAATGTATCTTTTATGATGAGGTTTTAAACTATTAAAGCAAAAGTGCTAAAAAACTTCTAATTTCCTAAGTGTAGTTAATATTATCCTAAACTGTGGACAGTGCTGTGAACAGTCAAAGTCGCTATGAACTTCAATCATACTTTGACTTAGGAATGGGGTTCATTCCTGCCATGGTATTAGAAACCCAAAAGATATGGAGAAATGGAAAAAGTCAGAATACATTCCATTACTTTATGCCAGTATGTCTCTTTACCCTGCATACCCCTTTTAATTGCCTCAGGTTCTTATTTTATACACTTTGTTACTTTCCGGTTCCTCGTTTGCCCTCATAGGCATACAGTCTAACTCAGCATTTGTTTTAGTGTACTTATTTTAGTGTTGACCATTAAGTTGTATCAAGACTAGAGCTGTGAAGTACAATGTTCCCTCACTTATAGCATTACATCATGGCTCCCTATCGAAACATCAACACTAGTAATACTGAGTATCAACACATCAAAAAAACAGACCAAAAATGCAGGAAAAGAGCAAATCTTAAGCATTGCTCTTCTCCTTTAAACTTGTTTTTCACAGGCGGCAAGACCCCTTGCACATCCAATGTGCGGGACAAGCACTGCACACCCTCAAACTCATATATACCAACCCCAAGACTGCCATACCTCAGAGAAAAGGGAATATTCCAAGAAATGTCCATCTTGGACTTTGTATAAGCTAGTCAATTTTTTTTTCTGGCTATTCAGTCTCTGTATTTCAGGATTCGCTGAACCAGATCCCAACATTTCAAATGGCTACCCATTATACATTTATTGCAACTATTTATGTGATTTATCTTCTGTTGTACAGATGTTGAACATTTTTCTCTACTTTTACACTACTATTTTGTATCTTGCAATATCAGATGCAAAATTCTGTACTTTGTCTTCTTTCATGGTGTATTTGCACATCCTTCTCTTGGTTATATTTTTAACCTCTGCATATAACAGAATAGATATACCATTGTGAATATGTACTGACAACGCATGGCATCACTAAAAATGAAGTCTGGCCAGCTAGGACTCCCTGATTATCAAACAAAATAAATAAAGATAAATAGATATTTATCAAGGATTCAAATAAGGGGCTAGTCAAAGACATTATTGTCATAGCATAACCAGTCCTTTGTTAGCAAGCTCTCATATTGTTATGGTGATAACACATGATCAAGAGCCATAGAGCCATGCAACAGCTGCATGGAGCAATAGCTCATGTTCAACTTATTTATGTATTTTTTTAATTGAACACATGCCACCTAAGCAACATTGTTGCACAAACACCTGCACACATTAACTCATGCAGACACACACACACACACACACACACACACACACACACACAGTTTGATACACATGCATACTCACATAGACACCTTCACAACCTCACATACACACAGTTATTGAGACAGACCCAATGAGGCCCCTGCATGCTTATAGAAACACACACAGACACACACACACACACACACACACACACACACACACACACACACACACACACACACACACACACACACACACACACACACACACGCACACACACGCACACACACACGCACACATGCACACACAGTTTGAAACTCATGCATAGGTTCATAGGTTCATAGGTTAGTACTAGGCTATCAGCCCTACGGCCTATACAAGCCTAGCCATAACAATTCCCTGGCTATTTCTTCCCACACTATTTAATTCCCTGGACCCCTGTCTAGCAGGGCGACTGACATGATCCCCGGGGTGAATTTCCTTTCTCACATCCAATTGTCAAGGTTCCTTTTGAAGAGGGCCAAAGAGGCACTCTGCTTGACATGTATGGGCAGTCTATTCCAGAGTCTGGGGAGTCTCTGTGTCAGGAACTTATCCCTCCAGCATATTTTGTTTATTGTGATGACAAGGTTTAGATCCCTGGAGTGTGTGGCTCTGAGGGACTGGGATTTCTTTAAGTGTAGCATTTCAAACAGCTCTGGGTTTGACATGGCCTTGAATGTTAAGCAGAGATCACCTCTGAGTAGATGATATGCGACAGAGTATAGCTGGAGTTTTTTAAGGCAGTCAGTGTAGGGCATCTGCTTTAGGCCTGTGATTCTTATAGTGAGGTATTTCTGCGGCCTTTCTAGTTGTTGCAGATGTCTTGAGAGGTACATATCAAATGGGGTTGTATTCTACAATGAGTCTAATGAGGGATGTGTACAGTGGGACAATGACCTCCTTTTTTTGGATGAAAAGACCTTAGTGATGAGGTGTGCCACATAGAAGGGTTTCCTGACTTCCTGACTGTTGTGGCGATGTGGTTATCGAAGGTGAGACCACTGTCCACCTGTGTCCCCAAATCTCTTATCACACTTTCGGTGTTTAGTGTACTGCTACCTATGTGGTAATTCATGGGTACATGTTTTTTCCCAAAGGGGATAACTATACATTTCTTGGCATTGAGCTTGAGCCCATGGCTCTGGCACCAAGCATCTGTTTCTGTAAGGCCCTTTTGTAGAGTATCCACATCATTTGGGGATTCAATAATGGCTCCCAGTTTGCAGTCATCTGTGAACCTTGTTAGCCAGAGTTCCTTAGTATTGGCCTGTACTTCAGAGAAGTAGATGCCAAACAAGAGTGGTCCCAGGACTGAAACCTGAGGTACTCCACTTGTCACTTGTCTGGAGCTGGATTTGGATTTGGCTACTTTTACAGTGTGGGTTCTGTCAGTAAGCCAGTTGGCAACCCATCGAGTGACATAGGGATTAATGTCCAGCTTAGTAAGTCTATCTATGATTCCAGAGTGGGGGATGGTGTCAAAGGCCTTGGCGAGGTTCAGATAGGCTGTGTGGACCACTTTACCCTCATCCACGGCTCTGGAGACTGAGTCAAAGAAGTCAATCAGGTTCAGGAGACAAGATTGGCCCTTCACGAACCCAAACTGGGTGGGGTCCAGTATTTGAAGTTTGCCAATGTCTTTGTTTATAAGTTCCATGATAATACGTTCCATGGCCTTGCTGATCAGGCTCATTAGACTGATGGGGTGGTAGTTCCTGGGATCCAAGGTGGATCCCTCCTTGTGGAGTGGGATAACTGTAGCTGTGCACCACTCAGTGGGCACAAAGCCTGAGGTGAGGCTATGATTAAACATGACACTTAGGTGAGGTGCCAGTTCATTTTGTAGTTCATGTAGTACACAGCCCAGGATGTCATCTGGTCCCATGGATGCTGTATTCTTAGCTTTGGAGAGTGTATTTTTTACCTGTGTGGCCATTATTACTGGATTTGGCAATCTTCCAGTATTGAGATGGGCCGTTTAGGGGATGAGAGGGGGTGAAGTTGGCACTGAATTGATCTGCCAGGATATTGGCAATATCCTTGGGATCAGTACATTTAATGCCATTCTGTTGTAGCTCAGAGCAGATCTGAGCATTGCCATTTAGATTCTTAACATAGTTATAGAATGCCTTGTGGTTGTCTTTGGAATCTTTGGCAATTTTATTTTTGTAACTAGCTTTGGAGGATTTTATGAGGGATTTCAGCTTCTTATTAAGGCTGGTAAGAGAGTTTTTTGCATCCTAGCATTTTCCTCCTTTCTGCAACAGTTTCTTCCTTTTGTTGCAAAGTTTGTTTATGGCAGGAGCACCAGTTTGGCTTCCTTTTTTTGGAGGAGATCATCTTGGTTCTATTTGGGATGGCAAAATTCATGCATGAGTGGAAGTGCTCATACAGTGCCTTAGTGTAGGATTCAGCAGTCGAACTTTCAGTTCCCGTCTGCATGGGTGTCATGAAGTTTGTCACTTCTGACTTGAGTAGCATGAAGTTGGCTTTGGATTAGTTTTTTTTATGGAGGTTTCCTTACAGGGGGGTGGGAGGATGGGGGTGGGATGTAGATGTTAAGGGTGATTAGATTATGGTCAGACCTGACCAATGAGGTGGCGACCATAGATGTGGAGCATTGATTTCCCATGATGATAATGACCAGGTCTAGGATATTGGAGCCTCTGGTGGGACTATGGATTAGTTTATCCAGGGTGTTGGAATTTATGAATTCCAAGAACCGTTGGGCATAGGTGTTGTTACATGAGTAGTTTTCCCTGTTAATGGCAGGGTAGTTGAAATCACCCAGTATTAGGATGTTTGGTTGTATCTTAATATTTTCCAGTATGTTTAGAAAGATGTAGTGAGAATCTTGGGGCATGGTGGGGAATCTGTAGCAAGCTACAATTTGGATTGCAGTCTTACCTAGTGTTAGTTGCACCTGGAGAATTTCAGATGCATTGTGTTGGGAAATTAGCCTGGTGGTGTGAATATCCTTGGTGAATATGGGCACTCCTCCACCTTTAGTGTTTCGGTCTTGGTTTGGTGGCCGAAAGGTGTGGTAAGAGTTGTAGCCTGGTATTGCAGGGGTGATCTCTGGAGCCTTGAACCAGGTGTCAGGTACTGCACAGATATCGATGTTCTCCATTTTTAGGAGTGCCTCGAAAGAGTGCATTTTGAGGTTTAGACTTCTAGCATTGAGTAGCATTACCTTCAGAATTTGCATGCTTGTACCTGTTATGGTGGTGGTTTTGTCCTTTCAACTTTGCCTAAAAAAGGCACTATAGGGGTGGCAAGAGTCTTAGCCAGTAACCTGGATCCCAGGGAAGACAGGTGCAGACCATCTCTGGCAAAGCATCGTGGTCTGTCGATCATGTCATCCCAGGCAGACAGATACTGAATCCCCTTTGAATGACACCAGAAGCTTAGCCAATTATTGAAGTCGATCATTTTGTCCTTATATTGTGGTATCATTTTGGGTGAAGGCAGGATGCTACTCAGGGCTAGGGTCATACCTGCCTGGGCCACATGATCTGAGAGCTCTTCCATGTCTCTTTTCATATAGTCTAGGGAGGTACATCTCAAGTCATTCACTCCAACATGGACAATGACACAGTCATATTTGTACTTGTTGTGGAGTGACTTGAGTGCATGCGTTATGTGGCAGATACTGGCACCCGACAGGCAGCTGACTGTAATTTTCTCCTTGTTCAGCCTGGTGATTGGGACATCAGTGTGCCTGACTATAGAGTCACCTATGACTAAAGTGTTAGGTACGTTGTCTTGCCTTAGGGGCTGTTGCTGGGTGGCACACTGGTGTTGTGAGCTATGTGACATGTTGGTTGTGATTGGTGTTTGTTTGAGTTTCAGCTTCGGAGGTCCTTGTTGCTTGGGCAGGTTACAGTTAAGGACCTCGGCATATGTGGATTTAATGTTGCTATGTGTGGGCATTGGTGGTGTGGGTTTAGAAAGGCTATGTGTTGCTTGAGGTGTAGTGCGGGTGTTAACCTTCTCCTCTTGACTGTCTAACACAGTTTTGGGTGGAGAGAGCTTTGCTTCCAGTTTGGCTATGTAAGTGCATCTCTCACAGGTTGTAGTGTTCAGTTGTAGGAGGAGAGGGTTGTCTGTGTACATGAGGCAATTGCTGCATTGCCCCAGTATGCCCAGGTTCACCAGGTAGACAGGAGAAATCACCGGAAGCTGACCCTTGGACATGCCTGGTTTGGTGCTTTTTTTGTAAAGTACAGGAGCTGTTTTCCCTTGCCTTAGCAAGGTACTTTGCAATTATAGGCTGTTGAGTGCCTGTGATTAATTTCTCCTTATTAACAAAGAGAGTTGAGTGCTTGTATCAGTTTAAGGCTTCCTAGAGCTTTCCAGCAGGTATTAGAGCAAGTGCTAGTTACAGGGATGCTTAAAGGTAAGATGAAAAAGAATGGTTTATCTTAAACACTGCATAGATGAGCTGGATGTGAAAGTAGGTAACTTAAGTTTTACCTGTCTAAAAAGTTACATTTTAGTGGAGAGTCACTATTTTTAAAACAGCAAGATAGATTGAAGGGGGGTGGTCACTTTTGTATTCTGGTACTATGGAATACAGCAGGATGGCCAATAAATTTAAATAGTTGAAGGGGAGTGATTTCACAAAATGATAATTTTGTGCTTACTCACACAAGCCAGTGAAAGCAGAGAGGAAATGAGATATATGGTCAAATTAAAATAAAAGGCAGGCAACTAGAAAGACAGTGGTATATAAGAACATTACAGTAAATGGGTGAGGGGGGTGGAAAAAAATTTCTGCCTGACTCACAAGAGACAGAGCTATGGTCTCTTTTGAAGTTTTAATATGCAGTTAAAAGCAGAATACAAGTAAAACACAAAGTAAAGAAAACAAATCACAGTATTAAAAATATAAAAAGGCAAAAAAGTAATACAAAATACAACAAATAAAAAGCAAACTAACCTTTCTTTCACAGCAAAGTGTAGCAGAGTCTGTGTGAGCCTTTCTAATAAAGCTCTGAAATGTTTTATTTTACCCCTTAAATAGAAGGTTTAGTTCCTAGCTCCATCCCCTCAGTTTACAAATGATTAACCTTAAGTGACCTCACACAGACACCCACACAGCCTCACGTACAAATAAACACTGAGACAAACCCACTCAAGCTCCTACACGCTTATACACACACGTGGGCACACACACGCAGGCACACACACACACACACACACACACACACACACACACACACATATAAAACATACGTAATAGATAGCCAAATGTATACATATGGAATATGTAAGAGTCTGGCATTCAACACATGAATTATCTTGTACTGTTAGACTGAAAGTTTAATGATGAATGGTGAAGTCATGAGTCAGAACACAGTCTTTTAACCCTGCAGTACTAGATGTTTCTTATATGATACACACCAGCTCTTCATAGAACCCATTTATCCTTGTTTCTGATTTTTTTCTGTGTTAGAATGATGTTTTTCATGGACTTCAGAAAAGAGGTTTATTGTAGTTTGCATTGGCTTCACTGATCAGAGTGTCTCATATGTGACTTTCTGCTCTAGTTTTGATGTACACTTTAATCTTTTTTGCACTGGCAGTTTATTTTTTATGATTTTAAGTAGTGCTATGAGGGTTACAATAAATGCTATGATTTCCCAGTTTTATACTTATGTTTTTTTAGTAAGTTCAAATAAAATAGGTATCCTTTTATGGTTAAAGTTATTTTCTGATTGGCTATATGTGGCAGAGTTATTTTTTATGTTTTAATTTTAATATGTTGATTTTAATACAAAATAATTTCATTTCTATTGGGTTAATTTATGTGAACAGTAGTATTTGTTAGGGGGTGTATATATGTTGTGAGTAAATTGTGTGAATACGTTTTTTTTTTTTTTTACTATGAAGTGAATGGTAGGTGCAGATTTTTATTATCATTATTATGTTTTTTTAAATCAAAGTCAGGGTTCCAGTTTCAGGATTATTTTAGGTGAACTGCAGTGTTTGCATGGTCATGAGTACAGATGTTTAGAATATGTGTAGTGTATGAACTTTAGTAAGCACCATACATTGGGCATGTATGCAAAAATGATAATACGACTGATGAAGTACCAAGAGAAAATAAATAATGTTACCAGGAGTAAATACAAATTTATTAGTAATCACTCAACTAATAGCACATATATGTAGACAGTAATAGGTGACACCAAGATGTTTTGGTTTCTGTACTGGATAGATGGTAGTCTAATGTCAACCATTTTATATAGACACAACCCCAAATTTACAGGGTCTATATTAGAACACCGAACATTCAAAATGTCGAGTGTTCTAATATCGAACCCTACCAACAGAAAATACTAAACATCAAACATTCAGAACAGCAAATTTTTTTCCTAGGGAAAACATTTGCTGTTCCAAAACACATACACACAACACAAGCACATCAAACAAACAGCAATCCACACACATACACCTAAAGTCTTACACCTAACCCTACACTAAACTATACATACAGCACTAACTATCCACTTACCTTAACCCAAACCCTAACCCTAAGGTCCGTCACTATCGCACAGTCACCTCACCCGCACCCTAACCCTAACTCACCTACCCCACCCTAACCCTCACATCCACACAATCGCACACTTACCTGAACCCGACCCGTAACTTTCCACCAGAGCGCTGAAAATACCAACGCAACAGAAACAGACAACCGACTTCTTTCCCTAGGAAAAAATTCAGTTTTCTGTTTCTTCGATATTTTTAGCGTTCGCTGAAAACGGGTCGATATTAGAACACTCGACATTTTAAATGTTCGGTGTTCTAATATAGACCCATTTTACAGACTTACTTGATAAGAAAAGGCAAGAGCCGCGGTAATGCAAAGGTTAGCATTGTTGCCACCCTCCAAGAGGTTCTTCTGTTCGATTCTCGGCTGGGGGTTCCTTCTGTGTGGAGTCTGCATGTCTTCTCTGCAGCTGAATGAGCTTTAAAGACACATGTAGATAGGTTAGTGTGCATGTGTGTGTGTGCCTTCTGTGAACATTTGGCATTGGGCATTGGGCTGGCAACTCAGAACTGTAAAAACTCCACTACCGATCAATCTGTGGACTGGTGATCTGCTGTGATGACCCCTAACTGGGAAAAGATGAAGACTTGATAAGAAAAATATTTGTAATAATGATAATACTGTATGTACAGTGTCAGAAAGGGGATGTTCAGATGTCATCACAGCAATACATTTGATTTAGTCCTGTGTACAGGCAAAGTCAAAAAACACAATGATAATATACTTGTAAATCTAGACTTTTATGCTGAATTTCAAACAAATTTTGTACATTTTTTTGTTTGCTATATATGAGATTGTTTTTACAGAGGGAAGAAAAAACACAGCTTGTATGTAAGAGTTTTGAAACATTAGGGACATTAGGCAAAGTATTTGAAACTTAATACTAATTCTGACCACACTGACATTTTTATATACTGTGTACCAGACATTGAAAACTAGAACTTTGGAGGCAGTGGCACGTACTGCTTTGTGACTTGCTAAGACAAGAAAGCTAAGAACTGCTGAATGAATGAATGAATGAATGAATGAATGAATGAATGAATGAATGAATGAATGAAACTATGAATTTAAATCCATCCTTAAAAATAAGAGGTATTGCAAAGCTTAGTGAAACCACGTAAGCTGAACATTCTAAATGTAAGAAAGTATGAAGCTGTTTTATTCATGTTGGTTTAAATGATCTCATCTTTAAGGACTCATTCACTGTTAGTAGGTAGCCTACAGCACTTTTACATAAAATACCTTGTGCATGTGTTAGGATGGATTGTTCACAAATTACATACAGAAAGGAGACTCAGGTCAGCATGGATGAAAAGATTTTGGGTAAAAATCTTCATTAAAAAAATGTCTATTTATAAAAGTTGGAATGTGTAGAACAGCCAAGCCTAATTTGGGGTACATATATTTAGACAGGATGAAATCCACTAGTTTAGCACAGATTCGTAGATTCATAGAATGTTACTAGGCTAATAACATGGGAGGGGACCTTTCTAAGCCTAGCCACGTTTTCCCAAAAGAATAACGATGTCCTGCATCCAAATAGGACATTATGGGCCATGTATTTATAAGCTACATCTGTTCATAAGGGACATGGGTGCCAGGCTCGGGGTACATTTCCTATTCCTCATCCACTAGTCTAGGTTGTGCTTAAACTAGGTAATACATGAACTCAGCTCCACATGGATGTGAAGCCTGTTCCATAGGAGACGCTGTCTCTGGGACTCATATCTGTCCCTCCAGCATGTTCTGTTTAAGTCACAGACAAAATTCAGGTCCCTAGATCTTGTATGTCTTGTACTCTGACCAACAAATATGTAGGAGATTCATAAGTGTGGGGTTTGAAGATGTCTTGTAAGCCAAGCATAGATCACCTCTCAGCAATCTATAGGAGAATGAGAAGAGGGAAAGGGCTTTAAGGTACTTTGCATAAAGCAGGTTTGTTATGCCTTGTATCCTTTTTTTGTTAGGAACCTTTGAGATCACTCTAGTTGCTGCACATGCTTGGTCAGGTACGTACCTAAGGGAGCATTGCACTCTTTGATTGGTCTGATAAGGGCAGAGTACGGTGGGATAATTACATCTTTGGGCCTAGATGCTAAGCCCTTACTTATGCACAACATAAAACGTTGACCATGTGGTGGTCAAAGGTAAAGCTACTCTCTACATGCATACCCAGATCCCCTGAACAATAGATTGACTTTTAGGGCTATATTATCAACACAGTAATTAGACAATATGGTTGATTTCCCAAAGGGTGCAATTATGCATTTCTTAGAATTGTGTTTAAGACTATGGCTTTGGTACCATCACTTAGCCAGAGACAGACTTTCTTGAAGAATGCTAGTGTCTGCATGGGAGTTAATGAATAACCTCCAGCTTGTAATCTTCTCCAAACTTAATCAGCCATAAACCTTCAGCATTTGTTTTCATTTCAGAGAAATAGATGCCAAAAAGGAGCAACCCAGTACCAAGCCCAGTGGGACTCCTCTAGCGACTGGCCTCTTGGTGGAGGTGGCCTCACCTATTTTGACCTACTGGGTCCTGTCAGTAAGCCAGTTGGTTATCCAGGGGGTGATAAAAGGGTTTATACTAAATTAGAGAACTTGTCTATAATGCCTGAGTGGTGTATTGTATCAAAAGTCTTGGCGAGGTTGAGGAGATATTAGACCTTGAAATTCTAGATGATTTTTTCGATAACATTAACATCAATATTGACAATGATATTACTGATAGAAATTTGCGTAATATAAGTGCTGATTCTGTTATTTGTATACTTGTTAACTATAAGAATTTTATTATATTCAACTATACAGAACTTGATATCAAAGACACTTATTCTGAATTGTTTTCAAAAGGCTTCAACTTTGTACCCAGTACTAAATGTGACATTAGTAGATTAATAATTGATGTCAAGATGTTTTTGAGGAAGATGAATTTAAAATTAATTTGTGGTGATACCTCAGTAGAAGTTGATTATTCCAAAGAATTAAAGAAAAAAAGCATTTGGAACCCACCTACACATACACAATTAAAAAATTTTGAGAGTATCATTGAGAATGAATTGAGACAAGCTATTAGAAAAAATAGATTCATTCCTAATTTGACATCAGGAGAATTGACATTACTTTATGAATTAAGAGAGAATTCTAATTTGAGAGTAATGAAACCGGATAAAGGGGGAGGAGTGGTATTCATGAATTCTATTACCTATGAGGGTAAAATGTTAAACATACTATTAGATGAGTCAAAATATGAGAATGTTTCTAAAAATGAAATTAACATTGGTTACAAGAGAATTTATACAACACTATATGATTTGTTTCTAGAGGGGTTTATAGAATACAGTATGTTTGAGATTTTACATAAAAATAAAACAAAAATTCCGTCCATTTTCGGTATACCTAAAGTGCACAAGAACTTAGAGGATCCCCCTTTATGACCCATTGTAGCAGCAGAAGGTTCTGTTATTTCCCCTTTAGCAAGGTATATTGACATTAAACTAAAAAATCTAATGGTTAAGGGAATTTCATATTTGAAAGATTCATGGGATTTTTTAGAAAAAGTGAAATGTATTACTTCGAATAATGGGATCATTTTTGTTGCTATTGATGTGGTAGATTTATTTGGTTCAATACCACACAATATAGGAATAGAATGGTTTGAAGAAGCTATAAGATCCTTTCTAGAACTAGAAGATGATGAAATCTATGTTTGTGTAATTTTGATGGAACTGGTTCTAAAATACAACTATTTATATTTCCAAGGAGAATATTTCCATCAATTAAGCGGTGTAGCCATGGGAGCAAGATGTGCTCCGATATTTGCTAATATGGTTTTAAATGCCTGGGAGGAAAAATTCATTTATAATAGTATTTACAAAGATTGTTGGAGTCTATACAAACGGTTTTTAGACGACATTATTATTTTGTGGAAAGACAGTATTGAAAAGTTAAATTAATTTATTAACTATATTAATCACACTACCTCCTTTCTCAAATTTACCCATAATAGTGATACCCATACTATTCATTATCTTGATGTGACATTAGAAAAAAAATGGAGACAATTTTAAGTCAAAAGTCTTTAGGAAAAAAACTTTTTCCAATTCATATCTACATTTCAAAAGCGGACACCCTTTACATCAAAAGAGAAGTATTGTAAAGGGTCAAATGGTTAGGATTTCGAGGATGACATCAGACGATCAGGATTTCATTAATGAAATGGAATTTTTAGTGGATATGTTTTTGGATAGGGGCTATCCATTAGAATTCTGTAATTGTATCAGAGATTAAGTCATTAAAGGGAGAGAAATCAAGTTTGCTCCCATATTGAACTACAAGCCTCCTATTAGTGATGACATTAGAATACTTGAATCTACAGATTCCAGGAAGGACAAAATATATAGCCAGTCCATTATTACTGATTTTAATGGAAATGCTGGCGTTATTAAACAAGTGTTCTATAGAGAATGGGAGAAATTTCTTAACATTACTGACCTTAATTTTAAAAAATCAAAAGATTCTTTTAACGTCATTTTTAGGAGGGGACGTAATGTTAAAGATTGGTTGACAGCTCAATACAAAGTGAATAAGAAAAGCACAAAGGTGGGTGGCACTTATTCTTGTGGAATGTGTTCACAGTGTCCATTTATGTTCAATTCACATCACATTTTTATTGAAGCAAGAGAAAGAAAGATTATAGGCAAAGTATATAGCAACTGCAATTCTTTTGGAGTAGTGTACATTGCAACTTGTGAAATTTGTTCAGCCTTCTATATAGGTAAGACGGAGAGGAATTTGAAAAGGAGGGTTTATGAACACTTGAACGACATTAAAAATAATAAAGAATCTAATGCACTATATAAACATACAAATTTCTGCCCCCTAGCAAAGTATAAATTTTTCATTTTAGAAGAGATTCAGAAAGATGAGAGAGGTGGTCTTTGGGAGACCCAGATCGAATATCAAGAATTATACTGGCAAATTGTCCTGGAGGCAAATAAATTCCTGGGTTTGAATGACAATATTTCACTCACTCCAGTTTTGAAGTTGAGAGCAGCAAAATTGTAATATTTATTCAATATAGTGGCCATATGTATATATACTTGTTTTTATACACAATTTTTCATTCTATATATAGTTTCATATATTACCATAAACTATTTTTAATGACGTGTACATTTTTATATATATTTTTATATTTCATAAATTATACACTCATTTATTCGTATTTATTATATTTATTGTATTTAATGTATTTATTATGTATTATATATTATATAGATAGAGATATACAAACATATACATTTTATTGACGTCGTTATTGATATTAAAATTATTCAAGGTTTTTTAATTTAATTTATTTATTACATATGTACATTATATTCACATTCGTTTTTATCTCATTCATTCTTTACACAAGAGGAAATCCATATGTATTCATTATTTTTACCACTAGATGGGAGTGTTTTTGCACTAATGAATGGGTATTCTACAATACATGGCAAAAAGTTTATACATAATTAAATATATAAAAATATCAACTGTTTTTTATAATATGTTCCCAATGTTTTCACATATTTGAATATATACTTAAATACATGTTTTACTGCTATACATGAACCTAATGATAGGGCATTTAGCTTTTTATGTTTTTATGTTTTTAGTTACAAATGAATTTTATTAATATTCATGAGGATTGGTTTGCATAGTTTTTATTGGCCAATTTGAATGATTTGTCAGCATATATATATATATATGTTAATTGTAATGTGTTAGTGTCTGAAGAAGTCTTACAGTCTATGACGAAAAACGTGGTGATTGTTCAAACGTTTAACTCTAGAATAAACTTTACTAGATATCTCGGCTGTCCGGTGCATTTTGTCCTCTTCACAGTGTTACTTTTTCTTCTCCAAACTTAATCAGCCATAAACCTTCAGCATTTGTTTTCATTTCAGAGAAATAGTTGCCAAAAAGGAGCAACCCAGTACCAAGCCCAGTGGGACTCCTCTAGTGACTGGGCTCTTGGTGGAGGTGGCCTCACCTATTTTGACCTACTGGGTCCTGTCAGTAAGCCAGTTGGTTATCCAGGGGGTGATAAAAGGGTTTATACTAAATTAGAGAACTTTTCTGTAATGCCTGAGTGGTGTATTGTATCAAAAGCCTTGGCGAGGTTGAGGTAAGCTGTGCGCACAGTCTTACCTTCATTCAGTGCTTTGGTGACCCTCCCAAAAAATTCCACCAGATTTAATACGAATGGCTTCCTTTAACAAAGCCAAACTGTGATGGGTCCAGAATTTGCAGGATGTGTATGTCTGATGAAGTTTGTGATTAAACAAACAAAAAGTGCTTATTCTTATTAAAGAAGAATTAGTTCGTATCCTTGCTGTTTTTTGTTTTTGATATATAGTTTGTTATTGTCGCTTTTTTGGAGTAGGTTGCATATGTCCTCATTTATCATGTCTTTTTAATTTCTCCAAGTCTTTTGGGTTTCTAATACCATGATGGGAATGGACCCCATTCCTAAGTCACAGTATGATTAAAGTTCATGAAATTAGTATTGTTTCACTCTTTGATGTCAGCCAAAAGTGCTCTTCGCAGTACCTGCAATGTGCCCAGTAATGACTCCTTCTGCAATTTGTATGGGGTTACATGGACTGGTAACATATCTAAATATGACTGTAAATTCTTTTTATAAGACCCGTTGCTCCTACTACAATTGGAACTGTCTGGGTATCTTTCCTCCACATGACAATCATTTCTACCTGCAGATCCTGGTATTTTATGACTTTGTGTCTCTCTGTATGCAAGACACTGTAGTCACTGGGTGTGTCAGTTTCAATGATCAATGCTACTTTTGTCTTCTTTTCTTGGACCACTATATCCGATTTTCTAGCATCTATTTTTGAACTGTTGGTAATGGGTGATCCCATGTGATATAATTCATCATTTTCTATGATGCTTTGTGGCTCATGTTTCCAGTGTTTTTCAGTCACATTGATACCATAATGTTTGCACAATCCCCAGTGCAAACAGTCTCGCCACATTATTATGCCTTTCAATATACAGTCCTTCTCCCATTAGTGTGTTGCAACAAGGTGTGTGACTGTTTCCAATTTGGTTTTACAAAACCTACATTTGTCTGTTCCTCCCACATGTTCAATGGATTTTGTAAACCAGCGTGTATGTCGCCCACTATCTTGGGCTGCTAATATTAACCTTTCATTTCTTGGTTTGAATTTGCCTCTCCTTAACCATTCCTGCATTTGTTCTTAATCAACATGAGGCTCTTCCAGAAGTTTTCTATACTTTCAACTATATTTATGTTTTTTCCACATTTCTTGCCTTCTCATCTGGTCCTTCACCTTATATTCTTTCTTTTTTTTGGCACATTCAGCTGCTGTCTGGTTTTTATCCACTTTTGGTTTGATTTCCATTCCTGCTTGACGTTGATATGCTTCTGCTAGATTAAGCAGAGATGTTATCTTAGATTTATTCTCATGTTTCAAAACTTTCACTACATTTGGATCTTGTGAGGTCAGTAGATATGTGTGGAGTCCCACTGTTAAAGTGCAGTTTAAAATATCCATAAATAACATTAATTACCTTTTAGTCTTGAGTCAAGAATAACTCTTCAGGATGTGCAAAACATTTTCTTTTATTTAAATCCACATACATCAGTGCTGGGAGAATATCTACACAATTTAAAATCAGTCTCACCAAGCAGCAAAAATACACTCTTTATTTAATTTTTTATCAGTATCATGCATGCAGAATACTGACATGGTCAAATAGGATTTTTTGCAGATCCTCGTGCTTCTCGCTTAATGCTGCACGTGAACAATCATGTTTTTTAGTACCAATAATGTTTTAGAAAAACACAGGCCACCTGGCTTGTTAATTAGTCTTGTTTCCTGACCTTGTACATTTTAGTACCAGTACATTCTAACTCCCCAACATTCCTTGTAACTACCCATCCCAGCCTGGGAAGGTCAGAGCTTACATACAGTGTGTTCTTTCTTGCTTTCAGAAACCAATCTTTGTAACATCCCTTCACTTCTTCAGCACTTTTACATTCAGTCATCTGTTAATACACTTGCAGCTTGATATTAGAATGCAGTTGTGAAACACTCAGAACTACAATAAGTAATTGTGGTTTGCATAACTATGCATCTATATTACATATCATTTTTAACATGAACAAATATTAAATAATTCATTAAACGTATTTGTGAAGAAATTGTAAGTTAATATGCATTTTGTGTAGAATAATCATGAGAGATGCATTTTTCTCTAACAGCTTCCCTCCTCTGACACTACTAGTGTCATAAAATACACAATTATATTTTGATTTTCCTTAATTTGATAAATACGCTTCATCTGTAGTGATTGATTTTTCATTCTTCAGGTACAAGTGGCATTTCACATGTAGGTACGATCCAAGACTTTGTGATTACAGTCTTTAGAACAGAAAATATTAAAACAATTAAAAGAATAATACCAGTTTTTATACCTTGTAATATACCAGTTTCCAGGTTACCAAATACACTGCCCAACCATCCAAAAACATGCCCAATTTTAGAACTACTGTCCCAAATATCTGGCCCTCTGCTTCATGACGTTAGCCAACTTTTTCTGTTTATTATGGTAGTCAGTAATACAAGAACAACAATGATTTTTATGAGGGCACATGACCCCCCCCCTTTCCTAGCCAGCATTGTATTGAGTGCCAATTAGTTTTGTAACACTACAGTTCATATTGCAGTCATTTTTTTATTTGTCATTGTGATGTGATATGAAGTATGGTAGCTGCCTCCTGAAAAATTTGAGCAAGCATGGTGATTTCAAGCATTGTCCTTTCAACTTCATACCCAGGAGTTAACTGAAAATACTTGCTCTGCCCAGTGGATTACTCACTTATTTCTCAGCTTACCTGCTGCTGGGTGTTCGAAATGTTGAATAACGGGAGTAATATAGCCTACAATGCAACATCCAGACCAGATTGTGGGTAACCTGGGTAGGCATGATCGCCACAAATGTAATAATGATCCTCTGTCATGCCCATGCCATGCCCCCATTCATAGTATCTTAACTGTAAAGAGTTCAACACACTTTCATGTCTAGTGTCATTGTATTTTCTGATTCTTACTGGCATAGTCCCATTTTTGGCATAACATGTGTGTTCATGATTTCAGGTGGCAAGCTGAAGAGAAACAACCTTAAAAAATTAGATTACACCAGATTGGATCAGTGTCAACTAAGTTCTTTTTCAAATGTTACCTGTGATGCACAAATTGGAATCATGGGAATTCCTGCCTTAGAATGTTGAGGTATATGCAAACATACACAACAGTTTGTCACAGTGTACTGTCGAAGAACCAACAGGAAACTGATTTTCTCTTGACCAGGTTATTAAAGGAAACAGCAACTAAAACAGAGCAAAGGTACCTGTTGTCATGGGATTCATCATGAGGTGTTGTTTTAGTTGAATTGTTCTCCTTATACTTTTCACTGGGCAGATGATTCATCCTTTACACCTCGATCTTCTTTCGCCAGCAATGATGATTCATCTGGATCAAACGACAGGTCGTCTTACACTGGGATGAGTGAATTCAGGTTGGTTGTCTTGCACAGTGGACTGCAGTCAGGGTGTTGAGGATTACAAAGTAAAGGGCCTTTTCACCTCTGGCTTAAACTGTTCATTCTTTGGGAGGTTTTTACATAAACCCAGTTACCCAACTGCAGCTGGTGACAGGGCTAGTCAGGTGATGGAGGAAGAGATAATGCTGTAAGAAATGAATATTTTCTTTTTATTATCCATTAGAGTTGGTCTTTTTATTTGACACAGGAGGACACAAATGGAAGAGCTATGGGCCTTCCCATTAATTTTTCATAGGGTCTCAATTTCCTTGTAGAATTCAAAGTGTCTTTGACCATTTAAATTTTGTTTAGTACAAATTTTGGAAGAAAAAAAAAATTTTTTTTAAATAGGGCCCTATTAACCCTCTCTACTAGTTCAGATGATTGCGGATGGTTGGGACAGTGAAGACTAAAATTAAAAAAACTGATAGTACAAGGTGCACCAAATTACAGAATCTGCTTTGTGTCATGGGTGAGCTTTTACAAAACATACAGATTACTAATAGAACATTATTCTAAATTATGTACTTTAGTCATCTGGACAAAGTCCAGCTCTGCATTAACAAAAGGTCCCTAAGGTGGTGGTAGCTAACGTATTTTAAACAATCACACAGCTATTAACATACTGAAGTATCAAAGAGGAGACATGAGTGGTATACCAACTTCGGGTAATTTTATTAAATAAAGCTGCCTTACCTACATGGGCTAGTAAAAGATATGCCCTTAACAGGTAAGGTAGCAAGGAGGCAAGTGTCACCAGTCGGCCATCTGGATGTTGCCATACTCCATCAGAGGATTTAATATGTCCATCTTTGAACAGTGTTCCACAGCAAGATCAAAGTTCAGATTGCAAGCACGGCACCAAAATATTAAAGTGCAGTTTAAAATATCCATAAATAGCATTAATTACCTTTTAGTCTTTAGTCAAGAATAACTCTTCAGGTTGTGCAAAACATTTTCTTTTTATTTAAATCCACATACGTCCGTGCTGGGAGACAGACTATCTACACAATTTAAAATCAGTCTCACCAAGCAGCTAAAATACACACTCTTTATTTAATTTCTTATCTGTATCATGCATGCAGAATACTGACGTGGTCAAATAGGATTTTTGCAGACCCTTGAGTTTCTCGCTTAATGCTGCACATGAACAATCATTTTTTTTAGTACCAATAATGTTTTAGAAAAACACAGGCCACCTGGCTTGTTAATTAGTCTTGTTTCCTGACCTTGTATATTTTAGTACCAGTACATTCTAACTCCCCAACATTCCTTGTAACTACCCATCCCAGCCTGGGAAGGTCAGAGATTACATACAGTATGTTCTTTCTTGCTTTCAGAAACCAATCTTTGTAACATCCCTTCACTTCTTCAGCACTTTTACATTTAGTCATCTGTTAATATACTTGCAGCTTAATATTAGAATGCAGTTGTGAAACACTCAGAACTACAATAAGTAATTGTGGTTTACATAACTATGCATCTATATCACATCATTTTTAACATGAACAAATATTAAATAATTAATTAAACATATTTGTGAAGAAATTGTAAGTTAATATGCATTTTGTGTAGAATAATCATGAGAGATGCATTTTTTTCTAACAGCACGATTGCAGAGCTATACATATAATCAATTTCAAGGAGGCCCATACTCCTTCAGAATGGGGAATATATAATCTTGGTATACACTGATTTCTATAAATCATTTGGTGAGCATGAAGCATCCTTCTTGTTTTAATATACAATCTAGCCAACACTTTTAGGGGTCAGTCAATCACTCCAAAACTGTAAGTTAACAGGAAGAGCAAATTGATTTATAGCTTGGATTTTGTTCCTAGATGTCAATGCTGTTCTCGGGATTAATTTAAGTCTTCTAAAGAATTCCTTACTGAGTCTTATTTGCATTTGTTCGTGTTTTATTGCTGATCCTTCATCATTTCCCAAGTATTTATACACTCCCTCTTGCTCAAGGTCTTTTATATCACATTCTTGTCCCAAGCTGATGTTTTCCTGGTGCTGCAGTTTTCCTTTTTTAAAGGTTGCTTTTGCACATCTATCAAGACCAAACGACATTCCAATATCATCTGAAAAAGGTTTGACAACTTCCAGCTGTGGAATTTCAGAAAAAAAACATGAAAAAAGACAAATAACAGATAAAAAGTTAAGGGCTTTATTTCGCTTTAATCACAGCAAACTTCTTCAGAATTGACCAGTAAACCAATTAGTCAGGTTTAAATACAAAATTTGATTAATAAATAAACCAATCAAATGTTCATTCATCTAATGATTGATTAATACATACCATTTTCTTAAAGGCAAAAATATAAAATGTGAAATGTAACACTTGTCACATATACAAAAAGCATATAGCACATACAAATGTGTGCCTACTATAAAAATGTTTGTCGAATAAACTGTTTAATAGTATAGTCTATTATTTAAAAGACATTTAACATTTAAGGTCTCATTTAGACCAGGTATATGGTCTGACCTAAGGAAAACCTGCTATTTAAAAGGCATTTAACATTTAAGGTCTCATTTAGACCAGGTATATTGTCTGACCTAAGAAAAACCTGCCATCTAAGCTCCTTGTTTTCCAAGGCATTATTGAATTCTGTAACAAATGGAGTCAAATTTATTTCATCCAACACAAAAAATAGAAATTTCTTGAAGTTAGAGCACTCCAGAGCATGTTTGGCTAAAGCATTGTTAGTGTCTTTATTTCTAATAGCCAAATGATGTTCGTAAATCCTTTTATAAAGGGTTGTAGTTGTTTTCCCCCACATAAAAATTATGACAGGTGGAGCACGTAGCCAAATATACTATACTATGCCATACTTTTGCAGTTATATCTGCCTTTACTGACAACCATTTTATTAATGTGTGGAAAAAATATATTTTTTGATGAATCAATGAACCTGCATTGTTTGCAGTTAGAACTTGCAGATGTGCTTTCAGTTCTTCATCTGATGAGCTATACAGTTTTAAATCATCAACAAAGAGAAGATGAGAAGTAATTAGACTTTCTTGTTTTCTAGGAGCCAAATTGTAGCCATGGCCTAAGCTGTTAAGTAAACAGCTTAATGGATTAATGACAAGGTAGAATAGCAACAGTGACAGTCGCCCTGGAATATCCCCTTTGAATTTTTATTCCTGGGATAATAATATGCCCTTTATCATGGCTTAATTGCAAAGTGGTCTGCCATTGTTTCATAGTAATTGTAATGTAGTCAATCATTGTATCTTATACATTTTTAGCACTCTTTTATCCATGAATGTGGGATACTACCAAATCCTTTTTTGTAGTCAATCCATGTCATACTTAGATTCTTCCTCTTTTTACAGTTTTCCACTATAACTTTATTTAAGAACAAATGATCCTTTGCTCCATATGACTTTCTTTTATTGCCCTTTTGTTCTACTGCCATAATTGAGTTTTCTTCTAAATGACTATAATCTCTGTTGGTGTCAATTCCTGTGTATAGTTTATACGTCATTGGAAGACAAGTTATTGGTCTATAATTTTTAGGGCAGCTTGCAGGTTCACTCTTAAATAAGAGCATTGTTTTTTCCTGTTGTTAACCACTGCGGTGTCTGTTCTGTGTGTGCATATAAATAGTTCTTACTCATGGCTAAATCTTGATGCAAAGAAGTTAATACTTTAAGCCAAAAGTTAGGTACTGCATCTGGGCCTGGGGTTTTCCAGTTAGAGGCTTTTCTTAACTTTGTTTCAATCTCTCTGGCTGTTACTTCATCCCATCTCATATCCTGTACCTTTAACCCTCTTATTCTTTCTTTTACTTCTTCTATCCATTTAGCATCTTTATGTTCCACAGGATCTTAATAGATACTTCTCCAAAATGTATTTATTTGTTCTTTTTTGTGGGTCTTTCAATTCCTTTTACCTTGTTTCCCAGTTCTCTATAAAACTTTTTTGGGTCATCAATAAACTGCTTATTTTGTATGTTTCCTTTATATTTTTCTGTGTATCTTCTAAGATTTCCACCTGTGCTGAGATTTTTAGCATCTGATTTGTGACAGTGCATGATAGATCCTGATCTGTTATAATACTACTCATTGCTTTTATCACATCTTTCTTAGTATTTTTGTTGATCTCTTCCCTCTTCTATAATCTTCTAACAGTGACACTTCTTGCCTTAGTTGCTTTATAGTTTTCTCTATTCAATGCTTCCATGATGGTATTCGCTTTCGCCCCTTTCTTTCCCTCACTACCCTGTGATCTTGTGGTAGAACTTTATCAGTTATTAATTTAGCTGCACAGTAATATATCCTGTTTACTTCTGTTATATCGCATGGATCTCTATGGACAGTCTTAATTACTGCCTTCATTTGTTTTATCAAACTTCTGACTTTTGGGGTTTTATTAACCTTCTGCATTCTATTTCTTTCATTGATTTTGATATATTTTGTCTATGTCTATTAAATCAAGCATCTCTTCTCTTAACTCATTTTCTTCCAAACTGAGGGCACATCCCTTATTTTCCATTTCCTGCAGGCATTCTATAGAAGGTTCTATAGCATCTGCCTGTGGCACATTCTCTTTAGTTTCATCCTCTGCCATCTGTTACTCTATCATATGGGAACTTACTGGCCTATCACTCCTCAACATTGACTGTGTCAGAGTTTCCACGGTTTCCTGTTCGTTCCTTTGCTGTTTATCTTCAAGTGAACATCTATACTGGTTTCCTGTAGAAAGCTCCAAAATATCTTGATATGGCACCTGACCTGTTGCTTCCTGTTCCACTTGTTTCCCCTTAATTTGGATATCCATTGCTCTACCCTGTTGTGGTGCTTTCTGCATTCAATTTTCTACACTGAATCCTTCTCTTTGCAGCTGCTCCATAACCTCACTTTCTATTTCTTTGACTTCTCCATTACTAATCTCTTTTTCTACTTTTCCTCTTAAGCATCCTTATTTTTTGTATTGTAAAGTTTTCCATATCTGGATTCCTTTGCCTGTATTTCTCTTCAAATATCTTTGGTGCTGCTCTTTTTGTATTGGTTAGTTTGGCTTTCTCCTTTGCATAGATATTACACCATATTAAATCTCTTTTCCTTTCCCATGTCCATATTTCTTCTTCACATGTCCATGTCCATAATGATTCTTTCCATGGTCTTACATATGAGGCTGATATGACTTTTGGGCCTGTAGTTACCTGGATCAACATCAGATATAGTACAGTATTGACTAACATAAGACAGGATTTTTACCAGGTCTGAAATGTAACAGGTCACAGATAGTAAAATTTGATTTATCTGTCCTGGTTGTTAATGCTAGAAGCACTTTGTATTACACATTTTGCTGCACTCTCATAAGACTGATGTTGCTATTGTTTGTGAAGCATAATTAAAGAACAATAATTGGAAACCAGTTCTGTGCAGGTATCATTTTTTTCTCTAAAACAGATATTCTAGCAAAAATGAGATGTAAGTTTTATAATAGGGAATAAAGATTTTTACAAGATCTGTGATTATTACTTCTTTGACGATGACACTGATACTGTAAATTGTGAAACTGTGACAATAAATGCAGCTCTGGAACAGATTACAATTGCTGTAGTATATAGATCTCCATAGTCAAGTGCCAGAGGCATAGCTGAATTTTATAGCATGCCCCCGCCACAATTCTTCATTGCAAATACAGAAAAAAAGGTCTGCTCCACTCCAACAGACTGTCTCTCCAAGCCACCCAGATATACACCCTCCCTGTACCAGCTCTTCAGTGGAAGATCCCAAGAAAAAAAAATAGCATTTGTTATATTTTAAACTGTAGCAAGCTAATTTCTACATTTATAGCAATCAGATTCCTACAGTTACAGCTTACACAACATAAAATGCTAATGTGCTGAAGTCACTTCCTGTACCCGGAAAAAAGAATGCAAGAACTGCAATTCAGGACAGTGCTATCTTACACCTTGTGCCCAGGGCAGCTGCCCCCTTTGTCCAACCCTTGCTACGCTGTTGTCGAGTGTTAATGATCTAAAGAATTCATGCCATTCTTGCATGAAATACAGGAAGGAAAAATAACAGTAGCTGCAGACAAAAATGTACCAAAAACATATTGGAATAATATTGATTCTGTAACCTGTTGTGAGGAATGTATCTGCATTGCATGTCCAGGAGCAACAACTGTAGTAGATTGTAAACAAATCTACCACAAAAGAGAACATATTTGAAATTGTTTGTGTTCCTAAGGAGATGATTGTCAATTTTACCACCTTTGATGCAGTGATCATGGGGTTATAAATGTTAAACTACTGCGAGATAATTCTGCCAAACTAAAATCTAAACCAATGCACAGATGATTAATAATAGACTACATGAAATTAAAAGCAGCCACTATGCAAAACTAAAGGAGTGATGCATTCAATGGAAAGATGGAAGATGGAATGTGTTAAGTTTGAAAGAGAAATTGTTTGAAAAACAAAAAAAAATGTGTAACAATAGGATCTAAGCACACAAGGCTTTTATTTATTTTTATTTAACATTTGTTGATATATTTCATAAGAACAATGTACTTAATTAAAATGAGAGAAAAATATAATAATTTTGAAAACTGAAATAACCTGGAAAGAAAAAATAAACATATTAAGAGACAAGATAAGGACAATTTTGAAGAATATGTATTTAAATATATTGAGCATAACAGGAAACCACAATGAAATGAAGTTAGATTAGACTGAAAAAGTAATATGCAAACTAGACCCAAACAAAGCTCAGGGGAGACAGAGTTAGTAATAACTTGAGAAACACTTCAGCATGAACTTATAGTACCATTATCTGCTAGTCCCTGGGTCATTTAAGCATGGAGAGATTCCTCAAAGTTGGAGACATGCACTATTTAAACCCATCTTTAAGTAAAAGGGGAATAGTACAAACACAAGACCATATACACCCTTATGTTTGCTTTGTTGTGGAAAAATAATGGGAAAGGTTATTTTGGATAAATTGTTGTCAGAAATGGAAATGTTGGGACTTGAAACCATGTATTAGCATGTGTATGTTGAAAACAGACTGTAACATGGTAATTTATGCAGTTTGGACACAAACTAATTTGTGCAGAGGTGCCTATGGGATGGGGTGGAAGGTGGGGGAGATGTGGATGGACAGAGAAGTTTTAGAGAGTTAAGTAGATTAACGAGTTGTTGCAGTGTTATAGATGAGGAAGGGTTAAGGTTAAGGAGAGGGGTTGGCTAAGAGGAATTGAGGCAATGGTATGGAGGAGTTAACTTAGTTTTGTGCAGTAGCTGAGGGGTGGGGGTATCAGATTTAGGCATGCACCTGCTGCTCCCCACCCTGCCCCTCCTTTTTTTATTTTGTCAGCTAGCATGTTGTGGAGTTTTCAATATGTGTGTGGTTTGGCAGGCAGAGAAGAAAAGCTGGCATGCTTCTCTTCTGTCCCCCCTCTTGTGTTTATGTTTTAGATGTTAAATGCTGCTTCTGCTGAGAAGTTTGAGTAAGTGAGTGGTTGGGTAATGGTGCCTACATTATGGTGGGATAGAGATAAGTGGGTGATACTGCCTACTGTCATTTATGTTTGAAGTTCTATATTCCATTTGTGATTAATAAATCTGTGATTAATAACTCTGTGATTAATAAATTTTGATTACTACAGCCCATCCCATGCCAAGATGGTGTGGTATGGTTTCTTGAGGGATCTGGTCACATGTTTTGATGCAGCTTATGTAGACTTATCTCCAGCCTTTGATAGGGGCAAACACAAAATACTGATTGATAAATTAGAAGAACTAAGTATTAATGTAATTATGATAAGAAGAATAGCTGCATGGCTTACAAATAGGACATGGCAAGTCTCGTATAGCAATTGGAGAGGTAAAATTCTAGGTTACAGGGCTCTATCTTTCAGATTTATCTTTTTCATCCAAGTTTTTCTACAGTCTGTATGCAGATGACTTGAAAAAATATAAACTGGTTACATCTGTTACAGGTAGGACATGTCTGCAAAAGAACTTGACTAAATTGACTATTTGCGCACAGGAGAATGATATGCTGATAAATAAGCATACAAGATTTCAATTTCAGAGACATAGCATGAAAGGTGAAAATGTAATTTAGCATGCAGTGATTGAAACTGTAGTTTCATTTATGGACCGGAGTATATGAGAAAACCTAGCTTTGAGCTTTTCAGAATATAGCAACCAGTTGGTTAATGTCTGTTATAAAACTATAGGCTATATAAAAAGATTTATAAAGTCATGAAAATCAGAAATGTTGAAATCATTGTTTGTAAGTTATATTAGACTCAGACTAGTGTGTGGAATGATTATATGGAAACCTCATAAGAAAACTTTCATGAGAACATTAGAAAGAAAACAGTGGAAATATGCCAAGGACATCCATGGATGTGAAAGTATAAGTCATTATAAAAGATTAAAATATCTGATCTTGTACAGTCTCTCATAAAAAAAATATTTAAGACAAAACCTAATTCAGGTATATAAGTCATTTAGAGACAATTACCCCTGGGAATGTTTGTGGGAGTATCTGAGAGTAGTGGAGAATCATCAGCCAACCTGTATAGGAATGAGAGCTGTACTAACTGGTTCTCTGAGAGAGCAGCTGATGCCTGGAATAGAATGCCAACTTAAATTAAAGCAAGCACTGGGTTTGGATATTTTTTAAGAATAACATGGACACTTCCTATGTGGATAACTGATTTGATAAATTGGCAGTCTAGACTGGCATTATTACTCATGCCTGAAATATTTGTATGCATGAATATTTGTATGCATTAGCCAGGTTGCCTAGCACATTCCTAAAAATATTTAGCGAACTTGAGTCCACCCAGCTAACACATCGCAAAACAATCCTGCTCACTGAAATTAACTGGGATCTGCCCAGTGATTCCAAAATGTGAGCTACACCCCAAATAATTTTTCAAATTGTTTTAAATCCATTCAGTACAGTGTTATCTGCAGATTTTCTTACATTGTTCAAAATCCTCCTTCTGTTCCCTATTTCTTTTTTTTTAATCTGTTGTAGAATTTGACACAACAAAACAGCAGACATTAGCACAGAAGAATCCCAAGAGAAAATAAGTCAAACTGATTTAGTTTTGGGGCTCCTTAATTCTTTTAGAATACTTCTATTAAGACATTCTCGGGTACAAGTCACAGCACCGGTGTATACACCAGAGTAAGTCACTTACACTGAGAGCAAGTCTTTTGGAAACCGGTCCCCAATGTAAACCTGGTGTGTAGATAGGCTTTAGACCAAAGTAAGTCACTTACACTAAGAGTAAGTGTTTTGGAATTGGGGTATGTTTATCTTGGGGATAACTTTCTCTGACAGCAGGTTTTATGGATTCCAGGCCAGCATTTGTAACTTTTATGTCCTTAAAACCCACTTTTCATTTACTTTTAAACAAAACTATTTTCTTAGTATAAAAACTCTGTTCTTTATGTATTATGCTGGTTGTAAGCAGTTAAATGAAAAAGATAAAAGACATGCATTAGTCAATTTTCCACTATACTACTTAATGTAGGATATTTTAAGTCCCTTGCCAGTATGGGTGATGTGAATGAGCTTTTTGAAGGTCTCTTTTGGCTGTAATCATAGTAAGAACATATCACTTTATAAACACTTATAGCAGTAATATACCTTGCAAATTTCATTATACAATGTCAAACCATTTTGGAGAAACATGCATTTATATGCATGGAGCAAAAATAATCAAAGAGAGTCAATAGTCTGTGAATAATCATCTGGAAAATGGACACTAGTAAAAGGTTAAGGTGATTATTGTACCTCCAGTCATTTTATTGTGGTATAGCAAGTGGTTTGCAATGTGTTACAGACTATTATAATTAGATGTAGGACTTACATTTGTGGATACCTGTTGTACTAATACTCTTGGTCACAGTGCACAATGCTAACAATACTTTTACTAAATTTTAAAATGCAGTTTTATTCTGCAGCACAATGAGGTAAAATTTATCCTATGTAAACCTGGAAGGCATGAAGACATAAATCACATGGAATTATTGCCACTGAAAGTGTCCTGCATAACAGGAAAGCTGATGCTTGTTTAATCACAGTTCTACTACCACAAGATTCTTCACTGTGCTGTGATGTATGATATTCACATGGGTGTCATGTTTGGTCTCTATTATAATTTGCGTCTTTTGGCTTTTCCCGCTTAGGGGACGCCACAGCGGAACTCTGGTCCGGTAATGATTGGCAGTAGATTTTTACGTGCTGGCTTGCCGGGCCTAATGCACAGCCTTCAACGAAGGAATGCCCATTCACGCATGTTGCCACACAGAAGATGCTCTAACTGAGAATTGAACAGGCAACGTCTAACTGTGAGACAACGCTACCACAGCACCACCACCGCAGTACTGGTCTCTATTATAATATTATACTCTTTTCTAAGCAACATTGTGCATTTCATATGGTCTCTATTAAAATATTAGACTCTTTTCTAAGCAACATTGTGCATTTCATATGACACAGTGAATTAATTTCACCATATGTTTTGACAACATCATAGATGTGCACAGATGGTCAGTATAGTTTGTCTAGGCTCATTGTACTGTTTAGAAGCAACAAGTTAGAATACATTATAGTGACTGTTATTTTTGTTTCACTTTCCTGATAATCAAACATTAAATGTATATATAAGTGGTTATTTTTTGAGGTGAGGAGGCGTGGTATTATATACATCTGATAGTAACACAATGAAATATGTTACTATATTTTATTTGCTCTTTCAATTCTGTCCCAGCCTGACATCAGAATGAATCATAAAAGGTGTCCATCTTTCATGCTATATATATAATTTATAATATATATGGGTCCACTTCACATGACTGAATCTCAAAATACTGAATTTCATTTGAGTGAGACCACAATACCTAATTTTCAAATTACTGAAAACTCATTTGACTGAAAAGAGGGATCCACAGTGAGTAAGTATTTTTTTGGGGGGGGTGCAGGCAATATTTCCCAGATGCAATTTATGCATCCTCACAAGCATTTTTCTTCTCTGTTTATAAGCTACCAGTTTGTTAGACACAACTTATTTCTTCCTTGAAAGGAAAAAAACACTGAATAAGACTGAAGTTCTTTCCTTGCAGATGATTTTTGGTCAGACCACCATTAAGTTAAAAGGTTGAATATAGTTCTAAAATGCATCTCAGAGCATCTATAATTCCATGGTTTCTGTGGTGCTATCAGTCATAGACCCCAGCTTAATTTGTTCATTTATCTCATCATTATTTCAAGATGCTTTTAGACAGTTAGAGTATGTTGAAAGGATGCAGGAAAAAGCAAAGCTAAAGAGTAAAACTGAAATCCTTTCCTTGGTTGTGATTTTTCTTCAATCCATCTCTGAATCAAAAGGTTGTAAAAAAACTCTAAAATGTACCTCAGAACATTTGCAATTCACATTGCTTCTGCGGGCCTAGCAGTCCTCCAGCCCCTCAACTTCATGTGTTGTTTACTTTATAGTTATGACAATGCAGTCTGGCCACGTTAGAGCGTGTTGAAAGAATGCATGAAGAAAGTGCAAAATAAGACAAACCCCAAGATTCATGAAGCTTGCGCGAGGTGCAGGCGTAGCATCGGCATTCTAACACCAAATATGGCCGCCGAGCGATTCAGGTACGAGCTGTTTCCATGTGCACTACCTGTGTACGCTACGCCCGCACAACTCCTGAGCCTTGTATGTTAATTACCTCATGTGCAGCAGTGTAGCATGCAAATGAAGGTATGTAGCAATTCAGGAAGTGATGCAGGCATAGTGTAAGCATGCAGAAATGTAAACCGTAGAAAACGGTTTACATTTTTGCAAACATAAAACTGGAGCCATGACATCCGACCAAACATATGTATTATAATGTTAATATATGCCAATGGCTAAATATATAGCCATTGGCATAAAAAAAAAATTGTGCAAAATATAAAATTAACATTTAATATATATAGTCGCACTATCACAACGTGGAAGCACAGGGCAGCAGTGCACAAAGGGGATCGCAAGGAATATATAAAAATATAGATTAAAACCACAATGAAACACATAGCACAATTTCCCCATAATAGTCAATAACAGGCATGCTACACCATACTCATGGCGCAAGGGTTGCTAAGGGGCAGTGACAGCGTTATGCGCTGTAGCTAGGTATTAGTAGGCAATGCCATGCAAATGAGAGGAGTAATAGTGAATCGCAGAATCCCCGCTGGTGTAAGGATGCAGCTCACAGCGTAGCATTATAACACCAAGATGAGCCCTTGAGATAAAGATGACATCAAGAGAGGGGTGTGTTGCCATTGCTGTAAGCACATTGGAGCATTGCTAAACCAGTCTGCCCCTAGCTAGGCAAAGCTGCAGGATAGGGGTGTGTCGAATTGCCCATAGCTATGCTTAGCTGAGAGTACACAAGGTAACTGAGTATGCATGTGAACGGAAATGAAAACACGCATAAACCCGGTAAATGGGTATGAACGTTGCACACTGCAGCTGAAACAGGAAGGATACAGGAAAGAAATAAGGAAATGCTGCAGCAGTGCAATTGGAGTACAAATGACTAATTAACACCTAGGAGCCTGCAGTGGGTCATTGACAACAGCTAACAAGACTGCAAGCAGCTACCTGCAGAACAGGGAAGGGGAGGAGCTGTACTGCAAAGAAAACAGCAAAGTGTCAAAGCAGAACAAAGGCGATATGCAGTATATCAGCTACAAGGCACATTTCACCATGACTGGGTAGGGAAAGTACAAAACAAGAAAGATGGCAGGTGGATGCATGCCTGGTAATGGGAGGGAATCCAGGTCTAAAAGTGAATTAAAGAGCAACGGATTAATCAATGCAGGCAAATAGATCTCCACAGTAAAGGCCCCACACTTGCAGTACTCATTGCAAAACCCATAATTAAGACACACAGCAGCTGGAAAAGTTCATACACACCCACTTACATCAGCAGCATCCATAGCACAATACTATAAAGTGTGAAAGCACCTCACACACATTTGTGTATTCCCATACACTCTACACCAGTGGTGTATACAGACGGGGAACATTTATTATGTACATGTTAGAGGCTGCCATAGCTTTGATCCACCAGCATGTGTTGGAGACTGTGGGTGATGTGGAGGATGATGCACATGACCACCGCAGGCACCAGAGGAGGAGGAGAGTGTTCAGACCCAGGGTAACCTACCAGGGGCTACATGATCTGGAGGTAGTAGAGCATTACAAGGAGGACAGGGACACCCTACAGCAACTTGTGGAACTGTGCCGGCCACACCTCAGTGCCAGAACAAACAGAGGGGAACTCATCCCAGTGTATACGAAGGTATGTGTAAGCCTGAGAATACTAGCTACAGTTACCTTTCAAAGACCAACTGGGGATATCATGGGAATCTCACAGGCATCAGCATCCAAGGTACTACACCAGTTCCTGGATGCCATGTTACCACATGCCAATGACCACATATACATCCCCCAAATGCAGGAGGAGTTGGCCAGCAATATGCGTCTCTTCCACCATGTGGCAGAATACCCAGAGGTACTGGATGCAATAGACTGCACGCACATACACATCAAGTCACCACCTGGTGAGCAGGGTAGGTGCTACATAAACTGCAAGGGATACCCCTCCATCAACTGCCATGTCATGTGCAATGCCCAGGGCATTATCATGGATGTGTGTGCTGGCAGCCCTGGAAGCTATCATGACTCCCACATCTGGCATGCCTCACAGCTGTATCGGTTATTTTCCAGGGGGACATCCCAAATGGCCACCTGGTGGGGGATGCTGGCTATGCACTGGAACCATAGATGAGGACTCCCATCAGAAATGCACACACACCCATGCAGGAACACCATAATGAGGCACACGCACAAACCAGAATCATCATAGAGCGTGTGTTTGGGATGCTGAAATCACAATTCCATTGCTTGGACATATCTGATGAAGCCCTGCAGTACTCTCCAGGCACATTGTGCCCACATATTCATAGTGTGTGCCATGCTACACAATATGGTCCTGTGGAAACAGCTGCAGCAGGGACAGAATGGTGAAGGCCCTCACAGCCCACCACCATTGCCAAGGACCCCACAGGCATAGAGTACTCAGACCACGAACACCCTGAGCCAGACCCAGTAGGCAGACAGAGGCATGCCCAGTATGCCCATGCCTTGGCAAAGAGGGAACGTATAGCACACACACTGACAGTGTAGGCACCTAGGGACTGACACCTTTCTCCACCTGCATACACAGTAAAATGGATGGCACACACACAAGACTATCTGTAAATTGTCATGTATAGGCAGTCTACTGTGTGCATCCAACATAGGCAGTCCTCAGCTATTGCACACACAACAGCCATTGGCACAAGGTAAGTCAAAACCTGAACAGTAAATTAAGCTATCAGCATATGCAGATACTGTATGTATAGATTCATAGGTAGGTAGTTGGCCAACTGCCAGAGGCCATTCATAAGGCTAGCCAAAATGTGTCAGCTTTTGCCACACCATTGATTCATTAACCATCCCTCTGTGGAGCAGAGTCAATGGTGGGATCCCTGGGGTGCGTCTACTTTTCCCCATCCACCCTTCAAGGTTTCTCTTGCAGAGTGTTAGTGAGGGGCTCTGTAAAACGTAGTTAGGGATGTTGTTCCAAAGTATGGGGAGTGTCTGTGACAAGAAGCTGTCCCTCCGGCATCCTCTGGTTATTGTTGTGGCAAGGTAAGCTCACTACAGTGTGTGTCCCACTGAGACATGGATTCCCATAGGTGGAGCATATCCATCAAACCTGAGTTTGACATGGCTGTGTTGGTCAGTGGAGATCATCTCTGGGTAAATGAGATGCCACTGAGTAAAGTAGAAGTTTATTCAGTCCTGCTGCATAGGCCATATGTTGGAGGTCAGTATTCCCCTTGGTGAGGTACATTCGTGGACCCCCCAGCTGTTGGACATGTCCTCTGAGGTACATTCCACATGGGTTATAAAACCCTATGATGGGACTGATGAGTGATGAGTAAAGGGGCACTATAACCACAGTATGTCTAGATGGGAATCCTTTAGTAGTCAGATGGCCTACATAGAAGGATGTCCTAACTACTGTGGAGATATGATTGTCACAGGGGAGATCACTATCTTCCTTAGTCCCCAGACACCCATTACCTCATCTGTATTAAAGTGGCTGCCACTCAAGTGTTAATATGTGGGTGCCAATTCCACAATGGAATGACCATGTAGTTAGTGGCACTTGGCTGGAGGCCATGTCGTTGGCACCCTGTGACATTCTTTGTGAGGCTCCTTGAGGGATGTCTGTGTCAGCTGGACTATCAATCATGGCTCCCAGTTTGCAGTCATTGCCAAACATGGTCTGCTGTAATCCACCTGTGTTTGCCTGTACATCTGAGACATATATGCCAAACAGTAGGGCTCCCAGGACTGAGTCCTGTGGGACACCAGTCATGACTGTTTAAGAGTTGGACCTGGAGACCACTAGTCATACCATGTGGGTTCTGTGTGTAAGCCCGTTGGCAACCCAACCTGTGATGTATGGGTGAATGTACAGGCTGGTGTGTTTATCAATAATACCTGAGTGGGGCATGGTGTCAAAAGCCTTGGTGAGGTCCAGGTAGTATGTGTGAACCACCTCCCCTGTCATCTAATGTCTTGGCGACTGTATGTAAGACGTCAAACAGGTTCAGCAGGCATGAACTGCACTCAACCAAGCTGACCTGGGTTGGGTCACGTGTTCGAAGGTTACCAATGTCATTGTCAATGAGTGCCATGAGGATGCGAACCATACCACTGCAGACCAGACTAGTCAGGCTTATGGGGTGGTAGTTACCATGGTCAGTTGTGATTTCACCGTGATGGAGTGGAATAACCATTGCCACATGCCATTATATGGGCATGTAGCCTTTGGAGAGGCTGAGGTAGGAATGCTTAATTAGGTGGGGGGTGAGGTTGTCTTGTACAGTTTGCAAGATGCAGTCTGGGTCAAAATCTGCCTCCATTGACTCTGTGTTCTGCTGTTAGAGAGGGCCATTTCCACCTGTGTGTCTCTGATGGTTGGGATACTGTACCTTTCAGGTAGTGTTGTGGGCTCTTTAGGGGGTGAAGTATGCACCGAATGTATATGCAAGGATGTTGGTGATATCAGTAGGGTCAGCATATTTTGTGCTATATTTCACTGGCACTGTGCAAATCTGTGTGTCACCATGTAGATCCTTGACATAGCCAAAGAAGGCTTTGTGGTTATCTTTTGAATCCTTGCATATTCTCCTGCTGATGTTAGCCTTGGATGATATCATGAGGGATCTACATCTCATACTAATAGTGGTCATGGATGTCTGCCCTTCGTGGGATTTGCTGTGTGTCTGGAACACTGTCCTACGTCTGTAGTATAGCCTGTTTCTTGCAGAAGTCCACCAGACTGGTGTCCTTGTCTAGGAGAAGTGAGTCTTGGTTTACCAGCAATAGCACGATCCATACATCCGTGTAGGTGCTTATAGACTGCATTTGTAAATCTGTCTGTATCTTGAGCAGTGTTTCCCCTTAGTGTGGAGGCTGTGAAACCCCCCACCCCTGTCACTAGTAGTGTAAATTTAGCTGTAGGAAAGGTATACACTGTGGTATCCGTGGGTGGGGGAGATGCTAGGGTGTGGAAACAGTGAATAGTTCATGGTAAGATCTAACCAGTGACCGATTAACCTCCACTGTGGTGCACCTGTTGCCCATGTTGGTGATGACCACATCTAGTAGTTTCCACCCCACGTTAGGGAGGTTACCACCTGATACAGGGCATATGAGGTGATACATTCCAGGAAGCGCTGGTCCTGGAAGTGAGTACAGGAGTACATTTCCCAGTTAATGGTATGGTAGTTGACACTGAACAATGCCAGGGTGTGTGTTACGACTGTTGTATTCTCCACTGTCTCCAGGTAGGTGGAGTGAAGGTCACATTCCACATTGCAGTTGTGGCTAATGTTAGCTGCACATGGATGATCACAGAGGTATCATGTTGCCCCACTAACCTGGAGGTGTAGGTATCCCTGATGAATATGGATACAGCCCCCTCCATGTCTGTCAGTCAATGTTCTGTGGCTGAAATGTGTGGTATGGGTTGTAGTCTGGTGGTGGTGGTGTGCTTTCAGGAGCCTTAAGACAGATTTCAGTTAATGCACAGATGTTGATGTTGTCGATCCTGAGGAGTGCTGTGAGTGCATGCATGTTGTGATCACAACTCCTCGTGTTGAGTAACATAAACCTCATTGAATCTGCTATTGTGCTGTTTACGGAGCTGGTATTCACCTTCAAGACTCTCCTAAATAAGGCACCATGGGGGCACCAATAGTCTTGAACAGTATTCCAAAGCATAAGGCTGACACATAGGCCGGTATGGTATCAATGCATGCATGTTCCCCATCTGTGCTTGTTTTTCATCTCCCCTGTAGGTAACCTAGTGGTAAGCAATATAAAGCCTTAAACTTATACAAGTCTTCTAGCTTCCAAGATAGGCTTTTGGAGTAACTAAGTATCAGTGTTCTGTATGTTTTTGCTGTACTCAACCTTTTCCTGTCTACATGGTGAGTTCACACTGTATATTGTGATCTGAAGGTCTGTTTATTCACATATTATGGCTGTGATGGCCTGCAAGTTAGAGGTTCACAGATAGCCTACTATCTATCTGCTCAAGGGCAATTAGAAGCATAGCAACAGTGTGTTGGCCTTCCATGCACCATTGATGAAGTAACTGAGCCTCTGTCAAGCATAGCCAATGAAGCAATTCCAGGCAGAGTTGCTGGAAGCTGTTGAAGACTGGGGTTGTGGAGGGTGATGGGGCACTTAGTGATCTAAAGAGGGCATGTTAATGTGGCAATTCAACACCATTCAATTCCTCCAACAGGTCTTGCAGCTATCAAACTGGACAGGCTCCCCCACCCCCTGGCTGTATGGTTCTGGGACATATGATCCCAGGGGTTTAAAGTCTATTACCCATTCACACAACAAGGTTTCCCTTGAAGTGTGTCAGTGAGGGACTATACCTAATGTAGTTAGGAATGTAATGTATTGTCTGACAGTACATTTGTTATATGTTGTTATTTCAAGAGTACGTGAAGCTCAGTGAGTTTAGGGGCTCCCGCCCTTTGCTTAGCCTAGCTTACACATACAAATCATCTAAATAGGAAATATGTGGAAACAACATTAATGTCAACAGTGTAATGGTTACATCAACAGTATCTGTGCATTCGAGGTTACAATCCTGATAAAGGCAGGGATGTTTACCATGTGCAAAAGTATACCTTAACCACAACTTGCATATATAGGTAGTAATCATCTGTATAATAAACATACGGATCACCCATATAAACCCATGTGTGCAGGAGAGTACAGTCAACAGAGAATGTAATGTCATGTCAGCACATAGTGAGATGTTATGTCACTGACAGGTATATATCCGGAGTAGTTAGCGGATGTGGTCGTGTTTGCACGCACAGATTATACGTTACAAAGTTTGTTTAACTGTGTTTAACCGCTGCTAGAATGTCACACAAACACTTTTAAACATGGTTACAACTGCTTAAATGAGCCTTATTCTGTAGTAAAAAACATTTGTAAAGCATCACAGGTGTCGAACCATGGACCATGCACACTATAGTCATGAGACTTACCACTAAGCCATCCAAGATGTACACATTTCATGATCTTGAGACTACACCTTATACCATATGCATTTCACTGTAATGATTTATTTTTATTTTATTTATTTTTATTTTACATTTGTTGGCTGGGCTAGTCCAACTGGATATATGTCCATTTTCAGTGGAGGCCCGGGGAGAAAAGCTCCAAGAAACAAAATAAACACACTATCATATATAATATTAGACATTTAGAAATACAGTTAAATGTGCAGATAATCATCCTATACATTGCATTTTGTTACATTTCTGTAAACAGAATCATGATACATTTCAGCTATGGATAGCCATGCAAATATTTTTCTAACAATATAGTATAAGATAAATACTTTTGTTTTATTTTAAAAAAGTAACTAGGTTATACACTCTCTGATAAGTTAACAGACAAGTAACTAGTTTGTACAGTAATGGCAATAATGCCTTGAGAAATTAGGGGTAGTTAGTCTGGGTTAGAACACGGGCATAACCATTGTGATTTAAGGCATGCCTTCAATTTGGTTTTAAATAATGCTATAGAGGTAATGGTGGATAGGACTTTTGGGAGGGAGTTCCAGATTTTTCCAACTATGTTGGCAAACAAGGAGTCACCTGCCAAGTTGTTAGCTTTGCCTATTTGTACAAGTGGTTTATTTGCTGAGCGTAGGGTCTTGAGGTTGTTATAGGGGGTGATTAAGTTAGTAAGTATAGGTATGTTAGTAGGTTGGTAGAGAATCTTGTGGGCAACTGTTAATTGATTAAGTAGTATTATATCTGGCAGTTCTAGCCATCCTAGCTGTTTAAGATTATCACAATGGTGGGCTCTAAAGGCAAATCCAGTTGTAAATCTAGCAATGTTATTATAAGATATTGCTAGTTTGTTGATGTTGTTTTTACATAGTTTTGTATATATAGGTGAGACATAGAAAAGAGTAGAGATTAAGTGGATATGGGCAATGGTGGTCCTGGCTAGTGGTGACAAAAAGGATTTAATCCTATATAGGGATCCCATTTTTTTGTTGACTGTTTTTATAGTACTATTAATATGAGAATCAAAGGTGAGGTTGTTGTCAATAAGAACCCCAAGAAGTGTAGTAGTACAATCAGGAGATATAATAGTGCCATTGCTTGATGTGACAGTAAAAGTAAGTGGGGAGGCCCGACGTGTGGGAGTGAATAGTAGCAATTTTGTTTTTTTGGGATTCAGAATAAGGCATCGATGTAGAAGCCATTTTTCAACTATGTTAAACACATTTTGGGTTGTGGACTGCAAGACAGATGTTGAGGTGGCAGAGCATATTAGCGTGGAATCATCTGCATATTAGATACAAGTAGCTTGAGGTATAACAGAGTATAGATCGTTTATAAAAATAGAGAATAGGAGAGGACCTAATATGGAGCCTTGAGGGACCCCAAGGGCAATTGGAAGGTGGGAGGATAGGTTGTTTTCCCATAGGACAGCCTGCTGCCTGTTATCTAAGTATGATTGGAACCATTGAATAGCTAGTGTGTCTAGAGACAGCATTTTGAGTATATTAATGAGTAGGTGGTGGTGGTTAACCATATCAAAGGCTTTTGAAAGGTCAGTGAAGAGGGCTGAGGATAAGGTATCTTTGTTACGATTCTTATTAATACAATCTGTGAATAATAAAAGAGCAGAGGTGGTGCTATGAAATGGTCTAAAACCATGTTGAGAGTTGGCTAGTAAATTGTTTTCTATTAGGTGGTTTAACAGTTGTTTATGAATGCATTTCTCCATGATCGTAGCCAGTGGAGATAAAATGGCTATAGGTCTATAATTTGATAATTCATTCGAGTTGCCTTCCTTATGCAAGGGGATAATGTGAGAGATTTTCCAGATTGATGGGATAGTTCCTTCTGTAATAGTTCTGTTTATCAGGATGGATACTGGGAAGGCTATGGCTTTTGCTGCTTTTTGCAGGTATTCTGCAGGTAATAGATCTTCAGAGAGGGTGGTAGGTTTAAGCTTATGTAAGAGTTTACAGACAAGGGATGTAGGAACAGGTTGAAAGTGAAATGAAGGGGGTGCATTGGTGATGGAGGTGCTTGATGATGATGTATCAGGGGATAGATGATTAGCAAGAGATTGAATAGTCTCTGTGAAGAAAGTGTTAAAGGTATTGGCTATTTGAGTAGGGTAATTGTGATCCGTGCCTAAAGGAATAGGTGTGACTGAATGCCCGGGGTGTAAGAGTTTATTAATGCCAGACCAAAATATTTGTGGTTTATTTTGCTTTGTTTGTTGGAGCTCAAAGTAAAATTTATTTTTGTCTAACAATATGGCTTTTTTTGTTTTATTTCTAAGCTGTCTAAACTTTAATTGATCAACAAGGTTTTTAGTTGAATGCCAATTTGCCCATAATTTGTTTCTAAGGAGGATTTTTTGTTTGGTAGTTTTTGAGAGCCATGGGGCTGGTTTAGTCTTGACTCTAATTGAACATGTTGGGGCATGGTAGTCTAAAATAGTTAAGAATTTTAAATGAAAGTATTGTACTGCTTTACCTAGAGGTAGGTTTTTTAGGGGTGACCAACACATGCCAAGAGTTCATTCTGAAAGCTATCAGTGTTAAAGTAATTTTTGGTCCTTATTGTCCTGTAGGTTGTTGTGTTTGGAATATCACTTTTATATCTGATTATAAAGGTCAGTGAATGGTCACTTACATCTTCAGGGAGAGTTCCTACTTTGTAATTTTTGTGGTGACTGTTTATAAGAATCCAGTCTAAGGTGCTTTCCTTACCATCAAGTTTATTGGTCCTAGTAGTGGATGTAATGGTTTGAGTAAAACCAGATAGGTTAATATGAGTAGCTGGTTGTTCAGAGGAACAGCTCTTCCAATTAATATTGACGTCACCAAGCACTATGGTTTCCTGTGGGTAAGTATTAGATAGCCAACTGAGAATATCCTCTAGGGTGCTGGAGTTATTACTAGGGGGAAGATAAACACAGATGATGTAGATGGATTTATGTTTATTAAGTTGTAATTTGGAAGTAAGGGTTTCAGCCTTATTTATAGGTGGAGGTTGAGAATATATAGGTGTCACCTGTAATTCACTTCTGTAGAGAATAGCTACTCCCCCACCCTTCTTAGCTTTACGGCCTAGCCTCAGGATATTATAGCCAGGTGGAATAATCTCATTATCTTGTGTTGAGTTCTTGAGCCATGTTTCAGTAATACATAAGATGTCAAATTAATTTACATCCATGAGTGCATGTAGGTGGGCAAATTTGTTGTTTATGCTTCATATGTTAAGATGAGCTATCAAGAGTGAGTTAGAGGGTCTGCCTAGCAATTGTGAATTAACAGGAATTGGGGTGTGGGGCAGTGAAGTAGTGGTAGAGGTTGGTCCAGGGTTTGGGTGGATATCACCATCTATTAAGGGGTGAAATTGTACTCTTAGCAAAAGTTTTAAGAACCTACTTGTGTACTCCTGGAATTTCCTAGATCTTGGACTATAGAATTTAATGTGGGTCAGTCTGTGATACTTAGATGGTAGGTAGGTAGCTGTGCTGGGTGTAAATGTATTGCTGAGAGGGACTTCAAGTGTTGGTATAGAGGTTTGCCTTATGGAGTTATAAAATCCTAGGCAGTAAAGGTATTCATAGAATGTAAGTAAGTAAGGTATAGAAAGGAAAGGTAAGAGTAGTATTAAGAGAAGCACCTTTGGGAATGGTGAGCTTGATGAAGGTAGCATAATGAGGTAGTAGTTGCAGCTTAGTGAAGAGGGAAGGTACCTGTTTAGGTTTGTGTTTAACAGAAATGGTAATGGGTTATATCACTTTAAGGAGGTGGGTCATGTAAGAAATTGTGTTAATGAGGGTGTGGTCTAGGGAGGATAAATGTAGAGGTATTGGGGGCAGGTGGAATTTGGGGGAAGGGTAGGGGAGCAGAGTGAGCCCACAGGGCAAACAGAGCGGGTAGAGCAAGTGAGGGATTAAACCCTAGGAGAACAATCAGTAGAGTGATGACTGCTAAGGTAAGTTTGGGAGAGATGGTTGGGTGGGTTGGTAGCAAAATAAGCAGAGTAAACTAAAAGGAATAGAGTGGGACAGCAGGAGAGATAAGTGTAGGGAAAGCTGGAATGCCTGGGAGTTATAAGTTAATGTAGCAAGACATGTGTTCAAGGAGACTAGTCAGGGTAGAGGGTGCCACCTACTGGCAATATGATATATTGCAATCCTGGCTACTCATAGGAGCTAACAGGGCAAGAAGTAATGGGAGGGGAAAAAATGGGATAAAAATATGCAGAGATAGTGAGAGGGAAGGGTATGGTAGGTAGGAGAAGAGATGGCTTTTGACTGCTGGCTGTCCTGCCTAGGGAGTGTACTCTAACCTACAATTTACTTCCAGATATATGTTTAGGCAAGTCTAATTAAGTACACACAGTGTTCTGGTAAACATACTTTCTTATTTCATTGAGGGAAAGAAGCTCAGGGAGAGGTTTTGCAGTATTCTTATCCCCCTAGTATTAGGTAAGGTAGGATTATTGGTCTTCAGATGAGGCAAGTTCCCATATTCCTTATACAGGACAGGCAGGTTGGAGAGTTTCTTGTTTCCTTGAGAGAAAGAAGGTCAGAGAGAGGTTTTGCACTATTCTTATCCCCCTAGTATTAGGTAAGGTAGGGTTCTTGGTCTTCAGATGGGGCAAGTTCCCAAATTCCTTATACAGGACAGGCAGGTTGGAGAGTTTCTTGTTTCCTTGAAGGAACGAAGTTCAGGGAGAGGTTTTGCACTATTCTTATCCCCCTAGTATTAGGTAAGGTAGGATTCTTGGTCTTCAGATGAGGCAAGTTCCCAAATTCCTTATACAGGACAGGCAGGTTGGAGAGTTTCTTGTTTCTTTGAAGGAAAGAAGTTCAGGGAGAGGTTTTGCACTATTCTTATCCCCCTAGTATTAGGTAAGGTAGGATTCTTGGTCTTCAGATGGCACAAGTTCCCAAATTCCTTATACAGGACAGGCAGGTTGGAGAGTTTCTTGTTTCCTTGAGGGAAAGAAGCTCAGGGAGAGGTTTTGCACTATTCTTATCCCCCTAGTATTAGGTAAGGTAGGATTCTTGGTCTTCAGATGGGGGAAGTTCCCAAATTCCTTATACAGTACAGGCAGGTTGGAGAGTTTCTTGTTTCCTTGGGGGAAAGAAGCTCAGGGAGAGGTTTTGCACTATTCTTATCCCCCTAGTATTAGGTAAGGTAGGATTCTTGGTCTTCAGATGGCACAAGTTCCCAAATTCCTTATACAGGACAGGCAGGTTGGAGAGTTTCTTGTTTGAGGAAAGAAGCTCAGGGAGAGGTTTGCACTATTCTTATCCCGGTTGGAGAGTTTCTTGTTTCCTTGGGGGAAAGAAGCTCAGGGAGAGGTTTTGCACTATTCTTACTCCCCTAGTATTAGGTAAGGTAGGATTCTTGGTCTTCAGATGGGGCAAGTTCCCAAATTCCTTATACAGGACAGGCAGGTTGGAGAGATAGGGTAAGGACACTGAGGCCAGGGACACACAGCAGCCGAGAGCTAGCACAAATGGGACAGTGATTTTGTGTACATATTTATAGTACATTGTAATGTCCTGTAGTTTGTGAACCAACACATTCCAGTCTACAGATGTATTACTGTTACAAACTAATACGAAATATATATATATATATATATATATATATATATATATATATATATATATATATATATATCAGTGATCTGCACACACACACACACACACACACACACACATATGTGTGTGTGTGTGTGTGTGTGTGTGTGTGTGTGTGTGTGTGTGTGTGTGTGTGTGTGTGTGTGTGTGTGTGTGTGTGTGTGTGTGTGTGTGTGTGTGTGTGTGTGTGTGTGTATATATATATATATATATATATATATATAATATATTATACAGTTACATCAATAGCCATATATATAAGCATCTATGAACACACTTTGTGGCACAGAAGCACTCCAAAGGAATTGGAGTGTACACAAAACACATGCAGCTCTGGTATTATAACAATGAATATTAAACTAATTCACCATAGAAGGGGTGGTTGTTGTGTATGTGAAGATTGGGGTGGGGGAGGAATGATGGGTAATGCAATCATGCATCAAGGAGGGCCTGGGTCGGATGTCCAATAAGTGAACTGGAGGGGCATACGTGGAGTATGGGGACAATATAAAAAGGACACAAAGCAAGAACCTTACTCATTCATAATATACCCTGTCATGTCACATTGCAACACTTACTTTCACAAACATATGAACATTAACATGTATCAGACATATGTACACCAACTGACTGTCACATTTGTTTTCAGTAGTGAGGAATGTCTGTAGTACAATGTATATTCTAAACACCATAACATTTGTGCATATCTCAGATGCTTTAGTGGTAAAGTCAGTGACTGCGGGGTTCATGGTCCTGGGTTCAAGACCTGCAAGGGCTGTTAGGTTATTTTGAGGGCCAGAATAAGGGTTTTTGGATGCAGGTGGATTAAAACACTCTTAAGCAGTTGTAAGCGGGTTTCGACATGTTTGCGTGATGGTAAACGGCACTGAAATATGGTAAATGGAGAAACGCTTCACACGTTTGATCTTTGCTTAACGTCATGCAGACCACGGGCAAACCTGCTCACAACTGCGTAAATGTGCATTATTCACACTTTCCCTACCAGTGCCTACTCTGAGAGGTAAAATAATAACACCTTCCAGGAGTAGAACCCACAATCATGTATTCCATCCTCAGAGTAACCTAACACTAAGCTACCCGGGATGTACTTATCCCAGTTGTCTATGCAGACAGGTTAAAACACAAAAGGGAGGAATGTGTTGAAATAGGACAACCCGCCATGTACCCAATTAAAGGTGTATGCTCATATATATATATATATATATATATATATATATATATATATATATATATATATATATTTAGAGAGAGAGAGAGAGAAAGAGAGATAGAGACATGTCGATATATATACAGGTCTACACATATATGTAGATATATGGATAGGTTAAAAACATCTACACATCTATGGAGGTACAGATAAACGTATGCATACACACACACACACACACACACACACACACACACACACACACACACACACACACACACACACACACACATACACATACATACATGTTGTCTGTAGACAGCATCCGAAGTGGTCATATCTGAGTATAACATGGACACATGGACCATAGCAATCACACATTCCGCCCTCCTCCCCAAGCAATATGAACATAACATATGAAGAGTATATGCCAATACACTATTACAAATATGTTCTATGGACACAGTTACCAACACAACTGCAATGGCTGCAAATATCCATGACAGAATTACACAGACAACTTTCATTTTGCAAATCTTTATTACATTCCCAATGTATTGCCAAAAGGATTCAAGGACTAACAGTACCTGCATGCTATACAGGAAGCATTTAATAGTGCCTTAATGAATCAGCCTACAATTACCATAGTATTAGTCCACTAAGGGATAGGTGTTCACATAGGGAAAAAACACCCACACACATATAGACATTGTATAAAAGGGGTTCCTGCACACCTGCATGTGCTATGTACACCCACCATCTACCTCAGAACTGAAATAATTACATCAATACATACTGTCATACCATAACCAATTATGCAACTACTGTACAACATCTGCTGAAACCTTAACATACCTGGACACAGACACACTAACATGGCCCTATGTGAAATAGTTGCCGTTATACAATTGAACAGTTGTTGATGTAACAGGGTTTGTATGAACTAATCCCATTTCAGAGGGTTGAAAGGTTCGTACACCAGGAAGTTTTACTGAGTACTGATTATTAGCACAGTATGATACACAGTAACACCAAACTAAATATGTCTGGTAAGCACACTGTAAACCCCCTTACATTATATGCATACCTATGCAGCCTTGAGCTGGTCAAACAACCTGGCCAGACTGAAACATATGCATAATTATTAGTTACAGACAAACCCTGCACAAGTAGCAATGTTCAGAAATATGACAGCAGTACTCACATTTAGACCAACCCCTCTAGGCATTACACACAATATATTACTGTTCGTCTCCATACAGCTGTTGCAATAGATTCCAAACAAAACTTCCATGATGTCTTCCTCACAAGTAAGGCAAAGGGACAATGCCCAAGTGGAGTAATCAATTATACTCCACTGTAGCCATGGTATTGGCTAAGGCAGTAACAGCGCAGCTGATGTGCATGTAATTAGCTACTTAGGAACACCAATTGGTCATCGGGATAGCACGTTACTGATCTGTAACTATAAAAGGTTGCCTTGTCACACATTCAAACTATCTGTATCTACCTGTAGGACAGTAAAAAACACTGAAAGACAAACCGAAAATGAGTAGTACACTAGTTAATAACACCTCCGATTACTAAGACAGTATGTATAAAATGTAGTATGTCTGTGTATGTAGTATCTGTACTGCAAGAATTACAGTGTAATCAATGCATATAGTGGAAATAGCTATCATGTAGTGATGTAGTGTTGAGCAGTAGTAATGCTTGTAGTATTCTATGTGTGTACTGCTGCAGGTCACACGGCACACTCCACATACACCACAAGGGATGATATGGGCTTGGAACCCACCAATTCATTTCCAGGCACTGTCAGTGTCAGGATTGGTCCAACAAGTATGTGCTATAACAGGGGATATTATATGTCGATATATTGTAACAGTCGACATATGTATGGGTGTATAAGTAAGATGAACATGTTAAAGGTGGGCTTACCATGGAAATATGGTGTGCATTGTGGGATACTGTGCCAATAACTGTGTAATGTACAGTATTCTAGGCAGATCTGTAATCTATTCTACATAGCAGTTCTGTTATGTTATGCAAACAGTAGTTATGTCTATTGGCAATTAGAATACTCAATGACAGGATACATAGCATTAGTATTCATCTGACAGGTTAGCAGCATGATAGCAAAGAGAATTGGAAGAGCCAGGTAAGTATCCATGCACATAACACATGTAATATCCACCTCTCTATATCATTTGCAAGCAATAACAGCTGTGCATGTGTACATGTTATGCAAATGTGTAGTGACCCTTGTTACAGGGCTGGGCCAAATGGCTATGTGCACACCTACATAGAGTGGATATTGAGAGTACAGACACACTGGTTGAACTACCATGTTTGTGTTGCCCAACCTCTCATTGCCAACCTAACAGCCACCTGCACATACTGTATGTAAGGCAGTGCACAGCACTGGTAATGAAACAGGTTGCATATCATCTTTAACTCCAGTGTAACATCTGCAGTAGGAGTGTAAGATGTAGGAGACAACTGCCCATGTGTAATAGCCGCATCATAGGTGATGGCTCACACTATCTGATTATATCCTGATCATGTTGATAGTGGCATCAGAGCCTATTGATACATAACTCTGTTTGGAGAGAGGGTGTCTGTGCCCAACAGAGCTCATGGTCCTGGTGGATATGTGAGTATATACCCAGAGAAGGAAACAGACCTGTAGACACTTGCATCATCTGTAATCTACTAACAGGATGTGATGTGCTCCTCAGAGGAGGATTGCTGCTAAAGGTAGCTACAATGTTTCCATAATAGCCAGTGTTGTCACGTCCATAACACAAATATTTACATGTGAGCATCACTGTCTAAAACATTTTCATAGGCAATACGTAAACTAAATACAGTACTTGGTACTTGTAGTACTGACTGCTCATACAGGCATGTCCACTAGTCAGCTACTGGTGTTTCCTAATGTCAGCTTTGTGTATGTGGCTATCCTGAGGGAATGTAATCTCTATGCCATGTACACTGCCAGACCCACCTAACACCACACCCCACACATTGTCTGGGATGCAGCTACAGGGGTAAGCTGGAAGGCAGCCCAGTCTACAGCCATGACTGGACTGAACAGTCATGAGGTATAGGTTAACACATGCAGCTCATCAACACAACCAACACATACCCTTACCAGGACACAGTAAGGACACCCACACACACTACCAGAAATCACACACATTCACAGACACGTCTAAGTATCTGGCCAAACAAGTGATCCCCACCCCCCAAAGCAGGAAAAGACAGACACAGAAATACACAAACTGTATGACATAGTTTGCATAATTGTGCCACACTTCTGAACACATGACTGGAAACATGCCCAACAGTACTCATTTGTGAATGCAAACTCTAGCACTATGTTACACACTGACCTATATGAGGGCATACATACTGTCAGCTGCCTGTCTGCCATGATTAGCCACATACTCATACACTCAGACCACCTTTTGAACTAAACACATGGCTCTGGCATATTCCATGTTGTTGTGCAGGACCTGTGATGTAGTAGCCTGGACTGCAGTGGAAACACATGTAGGAACTGTCAGGTCTTGTAGCCCATTCAGGTATGTCCCAAGGCCTGGGTAGCATTCTGCCATTGGCCAGAATGATACTGTAGTACAGGGACAAAAGGACTGTATTCCACAATTGTCTAGTGTAGTGGTGCATGTCACAGGGTATCCAGTATCTGTCATCCTGGGATAACATGGCTGACAGACCATGATGCTTTGCCAGACAGGGCCTGCACCTGTTACCCCTGGGAATCTGGATACTGCCTAGGGCTCATGCTTCCCCTATAGTGCCTTCACCATGCACAGTTCAAGTGAGGGTCCACTGCTGTTACAGGGACAGCCAGGCAATAAACTGCGGGTCTCGCTACACAATGATACATGTCAGAAACACTATACGGACACATATATGTCAATCCCTAACATGGAGAACATATCTGTGCAGTGGCTGAGACATGTTTCAATGCTCCAGAGAGCACGCCTGCATGACCATGTTATAACACATACCTCACCTCTTGCCCATTATCCTTTATTGGAACACACGGGCCACAGGTGTGTCCATATTCCTGAAGGATATGTACACCCCAATGCTAATTGCACTTACATAACATCAGATGCAGTATGCTGAGCAACTACCTTTGTGCCAAAATGGAATTCAAAATGCACCTTGAGACAGATCACCCTCCAGGCCGCGGATTTCCCAACTGTCATAATATGCTGTAATGGGGAAGATTAGGTCTGAGACAGAACCATAATAATGGCTACTCTCAACTATTCCAGTATGAACTGGTAAGACTCCTCATGTATCAACACCTGCACTCAATGCATGTTGGATTCCATTGACCCCACTGACCTGGATCACAGTAGTCACACAAACAGGGCCAACAGTATGCTACACATAGTTAGTTTCCAATGCCAATGTTATGTTTCCTAAGTGAAGAGTGGTGAGTGCCATGACACCCATGCAGATGGACAATGCATGTGCAAATGCTGAATCCTACACATATGAACCTTAAGCAGTCACATATGTGCAGTGATTGTGCCATTGAAACAGAACCAGGATTCAACCCAACACATACAAGTAGGCAAAAACTGTACCACAGAAGGTAGTAACTGTTGCAAGAGTGAACACACATGAGTGTAGGTGATCCCTGGTCAGCCTCAGTAAGATGCAGATACACCATATAAAACCACGCAAAGCTAATGTGAAACTAATCAGCCACATATTATAAGGCCAAGCACAGAGCATTCTATAGCTGTGTCATTAATCGTAATGGCATCAACAAGACCTACCATGCTGCACAGTACTATACCATGTTTAAAGATACATACTGCACCTACAGAAATAGCACCTGTTCATCCAGAGAACCTAAACCCACTCCCACCCCCCCACCCCCAACAGGTACACTTAGTAAGATATCCATGTACACTACAAGGCCCCTGTACTAGTGACTATGCAGGTACAATCTGCACTCTCTAAAGCCATACATACAGCTTTCATGGGACCTGTCAACATCTCAGGGTGTATCCTACACAAATGTAAGCTATCCACATGCACATCATGTTCAATCATAGCTCCATGTCAGGCTGTGTACACACCAAATAGTGCATAGCAACAGTTATCACACCCCACAAAGGGGGAGACACCATTGATAATGGGACATAGTGCACAACTACCCTGCTGAGTCTGGTCTGTATGGCCATGAAACATGGTCAGTGTAATTGATGTACTTGGTTCAGATGTAGATGACAGTAGGGTTGATTCACACTGCATATCATGTCCTTGCCATGTCATAGGACACCATCACCCATACTGTGTTCCAGCTACACTCAGTAAACTAGGTGTATATTCCTATGTCACAGGAGTGGTTGGCAACTGGACTACTGGCAGAACCCACACTACAGAACATGTCTGGCAAATACACACACATCAAACCAGTGCCAGCCACAGTAATGCAGGGGTCATTCCTGGTACTCCCCTTCTTTGTTATCTATACCACATAGACTAACACAGAAGGCATCAGCCTATTGATGTTTGCAAATGACTATGAATTAGGAGCAATAGTTGACTCATTGTGTGCTGCGTTCATCCAGGACTATAGAGATAACTGCTCAGCCATACTCAACACCCATGTGACCCATAATATATCACATATTTCCTTTAAGGGTTATTGCACATGTGTTGATGGCCTACACTGCCCTTCACAATCCCTAGCTGCACTGTATAGCATGCAGCCTACCCTGAATAAAGCCATGTCCAACCCAGAGGTGTTGGACATGCTACACTTAACACATCCTGATCCCAAATAAACACATACGTCATGGACATCCACCTTTCTAGTACAAGGATCACAACATGCCTGACAGATCCCTGTCCCATACACTTAACATACTCTTGCCATACTATGCATCCCTGTCCAGCAAAGCTGCACATCGCCCCTCTCTGTGACATTGTGTGATGACCGCATGCCAAATATGTCAGTAACCATGTGTATCAGTTCTGTGGCACTGCTTGAACTGGCCACTGAAACTTACTTGTCTGTTGTCTACAGTTAGGTAACCTGTCTGCCTAGGCTTATAAATGGCCCAGGGCATATAGCCTACTAGATCACTATGACCATATATGCTATAGCTGATATCCAACCCTGCAAATACCAACAGGCTAGCTATTGTCCCATGTGTTACACATGTGCAACACAGACAATACATGGCAGGATGCTACACAGCTGTACAGTGCCGTGTAGATGTATATGACAAAATACATACATGCTTGCAAGTCTGCAGGGTCACAGGTCATGTCAATGGCTATGTATGACTATATATGTGGCATATACACAGCATTAAGGTCAATTGCATTAATGTGAACACATCCAGGCATGTGCTGATAGGTAAAGACACCACTACAGGCAAACAGACATGCCCACGACAAGACAGCATCCACATGGTATATGAGCAATGTCATCACATGACACACACATATATGGTGATAACATCACATCACCAGTAGGTGTCAAATGTGTGTGATCTATATATGTCAGTGGTGTTAGTGTCATGTAGAGTTACAAAGACGTATTTGTAATCTTAATAAATGTGATACACATGTATGTTCAGCTGTAGTGCTGTACTTCTCTGTGAGTTACTGTAACCTGTCCCCACCGTTATGTCTTCCAGGTATGCACCATAGCAGACTGCCACCATACAGCCACTTGGAGGATGAGGTCCTCATCCCATACCTCCTCGACAACTACACAACGCTCTTCAGCCATGTATCACAGGATGCACAGCAGCAGGATGCCCTGTGGGAGGAACTCTGCAGGAGTGTAAATGATGTTGGCGGTCACAATCGCACCTATCAGCAGGTGCGCCAACACTGCACTGACCTGATAAGATGGATGAAACAGCGTGCTAATGCAATCACCAGGGAACAAGGTGCAACAGGTGGAGGGCCACTCACCCAGCCCCCACTCACACGTACTGAGGAGCTACTGGCCAACCTGGGGACACCTGCAGACCTCCATCCACAAGCTTTAGCTGGTATTGTGGAGGTGGGTGTCTCTCAACCACCGAGCCTGGAGTTGTCTGGTAAGTCACTACTGCACATAAAACATAACTATATATCACATAGTTACATGTGTTACTGTACAATATGTAATGTAACATCATATGCAAGGAATGTATGCCACATGCCACATACTATAGTCTGCTACTCTATTTATGCACAGATGTGCATAGTCCATAGTATAGTGTATTGTACTGGCTTATGTGCTAACATGGACATTGCACCCTGTAGCTATCACACAGGTGTGGATAATAATTTTACTGCTGTGACACCCCTGATTAGGTACCTCTGGTGTTTTTCAGTGACAGCAGCCTGTGTCAGGTGAGATTGATATTATTTACCAGGCCTGGTAATGCACGGAATATATTAATAGCATGCTATCTGCCATAACACACGTTCACATAATGTATGGTGGTCATGTTAATGGACACTGGTCAGACCTGCAATGCATCACACTGTTTACCTATGTGAAACAACTGAAGACTATATGAAACACCTACACTAAACCTTCATGTGTTATGGCCCACATGTATGCATGTCATTGCCAGATGTGTGGACAACAGTGAATACAATGTTGGAGGTGTGTTCCAATGTAGGGACAGGTACTACATATCAGCATTACACATGTTGGGAATACGAACAGTACTGTACAGAGACCATATGTGTGCACACACACTAAATGTGTTGGAGCTGGAGTATGCCTGGCCCACAGGATACACCCTTGTGGAGTATACCCTTGCTATGAATGGCACACAATGTCATGTGCTATCAGACATGTCCATGACATGTAGTGGGCTGACTGCAACACTGCTCAACTATCCTGCAAAACATGTCTCACATCCCATACATACCACCTTTTGTCTGCATAACCCTGTCCTCAGTGGGGCATATGACATCTATGGTTGTATGTCATATGGGATAACATTGACATGTGAAATAAGATGGCCATCACAACCATTGGACTGAACATGTGTACACATGGCCATGGAGGATGGCCAGAGACATGAAGCAACACACACATTAGAAGTGATGTACATGTGTGTACACCCTGTTGTATATTGGCTCGAAACAATACAACTATGGCCTTTGTGTAATGGTGATATTGCAGATGTGAAATACTAAACATCATACAGGCCTGTGCACAGCTTGTGTAGGCATAACATGTAACCACCACATAATATGTCTTGAACATCTGGAGTGTGTCATGACATGGAAGCATTCACCTATACAGTATCCAAATACATACATGTGTTGCACAACATCCACATACATCCACATCAAGCCACAGATACAGTACATTCACCTTGCTGGTGTCAGACATCACTGTCATGCCTGCTCCTCATGTGTGTGAGGTACACAGATGGCATGTGGGACATAGAGTACATGTAAGTTAGCCATGTGTGGGCATAGTTACCAGGTATCAGTAATATGGTTGCAGATGTGAAGGGGTGTCAGCCGTATACCCTTCTGTGACCTGTGTCACACATTCCACATTGGGGTTTATTGGGTATACACCTCGGTGACGTGGGTCACATTCCACATTAGATATGTATTGTATGTGAACATAGTCATGGCTATGAACTGTGTCAGTAGCTCACACTGTATAGCAATTGTGAAGCCACATCATGCCCTGCAATGGTTATGTACATCAACTCAATATGCAGTATGTCCCTGCATATTTGTAGGGTTGACAGACAACATTGCATCAGCTGAAGGCCCATGTTAGTATAACATGCCCTTGCATTGGGACACCATTACCGTACTGTAAATTGGAAAGGACACCATTGTGTTACACATGTATGCATGTCATTCAACACATCAGCAGAAGACATGCCATACTACACGTGATTGGCAAGGTCATACGCCGCACAGCAGGCCAGTGTACTGTAAACCTGTGCCGGTCTGTGGCACCATTGCAAAGTAGGGACAGCCATGTCAAACATGCATGTACAGCCACATGCAAAATGTCTACACTCAGCTCAGGGGTAGGCAGAATAATGTTGAACAGACATGCACTGCTTTGGGGGAGATATGCAAGCTAGGGCTCAGGCAAACATAGTATGCAGTCGACATTCCCTACAGCTCATGTCCTCACACATAGGGGTGGTGGCCAACACAGAGCATCAGTGGCAGATGTACAAAGGTCAGTGATGGTCTGTTAACATGTGGTGTATGTTGCACACATCATGGCAGTGCAGTGCAATGGTGCAAAGTGCATGCATTGTGTTGCAGGCATGGGGCATAGGCTACTAACACAAATGGTGCAATACAGGTATGTATACTAACCACCACTATAATTATGTAAGGTGCATGCCATCTGCTATAACACATGCATGCTGTTGTGTGCAACTCAGGGATGTAATATAAATACCACTATAATTGCCTACACTGAAACTATTATTGTCTAAGCTGATTGCCATCTGCCATATCACCTGCATGTAGCATGTGTGTCAGTGTGTGTCTGTCTGTGTGTGTCTGTGTGTGTCTGTGTGTGTGTCTGTGTGTGTGTGTGTGTGTGTGTGTGTGTGTGTGTGTGTGTGTGTGTCTGTCTGTGTGTGTCTGTGTGTGTCTGTGTGTGTGTGTGTCTGTGTGTATGTGTCTGTCTGTGTGTGTGTCTGTCTATCTGTGTGTGTCTGCCTGTCTGTGTGTGTGTCTGTCTGTGTGTGTCTATCCGTGTGTGTGTGTGTGTGTGTGTGTGTGTGTGTGTGTGTGTGTGTGTGTGTGTGTGTGTGTGTGTGTGTGTGTGTGTGTGTGTGTGTGTGTGTGTCTAGTATAGCTTCTAATATACAGTTCGTGTCTTCCCCTCACAGATGTTGATGTAGGTGCGTTGCCCTCCTGCGGTCCACCTGATGTTAGTGTCCCCACAGACTCTAGCAGTGATGATGATAGTATGATTGAGGCACAGGCAGAGTTGTCAGCGACTGAATCTGTGCCATTGGTTGCCATTCCACCTGTCTACGCCTCATCCTCGCGCACAGTTCCCCTGCCTGCACATACCCCATCACCGCCAGCCATAGAGGAAGGACAGTTGGCAGGTGGTAGCATGGAACAGGGAAGTGTGGTGACTATGGAAGTTGTGCCTGCACACCATGATCCCAGTCAAAAGACTGATGATGTCCCATACAGGCATGTGCCCAGCACTGCTCGTAGGAGGACCACTGGCCACATGCCCCTGCAAGACCAAGCACATCAGCTGGAGTCACCAGATGCATGTTTTGGGCTGTACTGGAGGCACAGGCACGTGCTGAACAGCACAACAGAGAAGGTCTGAGGCATCAGAGGGCTGCTGTCCATTCATTAACTGACAACATCCAGGCACATGCAAATGCTCAGAATCATCTTGCTGATGTGTTGGATAGATGATTGGGTGACATGGTGGGAGTCCTAGACAGTGGCACGTCAATCCTCAAGCGTGGAATGTCTGTGCTGGAACATCTGGTGGGAGTGAGGTGTTGGGCACATGGACGTAGGTCAGCTACATCACCTATTGAAGGTCTACGTGAACATGCTACTGCACATGCCCACTCCCATAGTGGCGGTAGCAGCAGCAGTGCAGCTGGTGCTGTGCAGTCCACACCAGGACACAGCAGGCCACAAGCATGTGGTCCTGGATGGTCCCAACAGGGACACAAATCCAGTGGACATGTGTCATCAGACGGTACCCAATCTGGACCTCTGCCTGACAGTGCCCGTGCAACCCCTGGCAGGCACAGGTCACATGGCCGTGGCCAGACACCATGAACTGTGAAACTTGCCTTGTACTCTCTGCAGCTGTCAATATTACCCCTGTGTAGGCCAGCCACATACCAGACCTGTATGCATGCATATACACACACACTGGAAACAAATGTAGGGCACCTCAACACACACACGCATAACATCCACACACGCCCAATGATAACACAGGCCCTAACACATATGCATGATGTCATCCAATAGCACAGCCTAGGCCTCTGGCAAACATTATCACTCTGTGCATATGATGATGCCTTTGCCTCATCCCTGTCATCCACATCATCGGTGCAGGGACATGTTCATATGGTCTGATGCACAGGGTGAACATACTAGATAGACAATTGTAGATTAATATTGTTGAGTAGTGTTGACAGGCAGCAGACATACCATGTATTGCAGTTGTAGAGTGCATTTTGTACGTTTGACAGTATGTATGATGTGTAACAACACTAACAGCATGTTGATCCTGACGTTCTGCTTTCCTTTTTCAGGTGTAGTTGCATGTGCTGGGGGATGCTGGTGTGTGCGGGAGTCCCATATGTACATGTTGCCTACCCACAGGTCAATATGACAATACCTGCATGCACGTTGTAGCTTCCACATCACAGTTATATTCTCCCATGTTTCAATTATGTTTACTGTTCTAATGATCCAGGAGCATGATAGCTGTGTAGTAAGCTACTGTGTACAGAGATGTCGCATCCATAGTGGGTGACATCACAGGTATAGTTACCTGGAGCGCGGAGTGGGTAAAAGAGTGGTATGCTGGAAGACAAGGGTAAAGGCCAGTGGAAACAGTGGCTTCTCATTGGGAAGCGGTAATACCCACTGCCATGACAGCATGCAAACACAGACACACCCACACACTCAGGGATTCACAAACACAGTAACACACACTCTGACACACACACACACACACACACACAGTTTCCAGTGTTCAGATGAGAACCCCTGCATATGTGCATATCATCATTAGAGCACTATGCAATTACAAGACGTGCCACAGAGATTACACATGCACAGGTAGATGGAATGGCCTAAGATCGAGGACATCGACAGGGATACTACAGTGCAGTGAGTGTATGTGGGGAGGGGGGGTCCATCAGTAGGCTATGTAATAACAGGTCAAACCCCAGGGAGTACATGGTAACAGGTGGTTAGTATGCCCATCTACAATTGATGATATCAACAGGGATGCTAGATTGCTTTGTGTGGATGGGGGAGGGGCATTAACATTTCACTATGGTAAAATACAGCCTCACTCCAGGAACCGGATAGCCATAGACAGACAGACACACACACACACACACACACACACACACACACACACACACACACACACACACACACACTGGCATTCACAAAGATATACACCTATTTTACACACATACAGACACTTTACATATATGAGATTTAACCACCTGCCTATGCCTTTCTTTCTATACTTCACTCTGTACTGGAGTCAACAGCATTGTTCAGGAGAGTGATAACATGTGGGATGTATTCCCAACCATACGTGACATATATGGACACACACACGTGCCATTACTGTGAATCAAACACCAGCCTATCTCATGATAGGTACCACAGAAGTACAGCACTATCGCATCCGGTACAATGCTTACTGACTCTTTCCTTTGACAACTGTGCTGATATATGCACAATATGTGCACAGGGGAGGTATTACTATTACAGGTGTCATGAGGTTTGCCTTCAGTGTCACCCTTACAGCATTCTACATTGTCTGTCTTCCACTTCAATTAACAAAACCTGATCTTAGCAGGTACACAGGTTATTGTAGGACTGGTTGTAACACACCAGTGAGCTATCCTCAGTAATCATTTGTCTGCAAGGAAGCCCCACCACTTAGTAGTCATGTCCAAACATCTGTCCATACTTCATGTACAGCTTACTGTACTTACAGCATATCACCATATACAGTTGGCAATGTTGAGGCCGTATTGCAACAGCATGATGTACTAAGACAACAGTCACCTTCAGACATCAGACACTGCACACACATGGAATCTACACAAACAGCAATACATGTACACATATGCAGTCTACATCAGTACTTGGACTAGCAGGTCAAGAGGATACATTCCACACCTTCCCCATGCCATGTGTGAAACATAGCTGAGCATTACACCATAATGGATGTTGTATTCATGTACTGGTAGGGCACCACCACTTTCACAGAGTAGCCATGTGTACATATATTACAACAGCATATATCAGCATGACATACACAACATTATTCCAAGTCATGCTCCTACGAACTGTTACTTTGACAGTGCCATGGTGAAGCCAGGGCACTGTAATGGTCAACAGTGAGCACATCATATTTGCCACACACACCTCATGTGTACTGAAAGAGTGCCAGCAATGTGCTCTGTTAGAGCTAGGCAGTACACTCATTCAAGCATGTGTGAGGTCTGTGGCTTGTAAACATCTCACCCCAGCATGTACTGGCTATTGTGGTACGAAGGCTAATGTCCAGACAGCACACAGCATGCATGCATGGCTTGCATGGCTTGCAAGCCATGCAAGCCATGCATGCACAAAGCATGCATGGCTTGCAATTGTTAACATGGGGTATATGTAGGAGCTGTGGCCACACATGGCTGTACATGTCATGAACATATCACATGTGACTACTCAGGAACATACAGAGCAGAGCTGGATTTCCTTGGGTCTGTCAATACAGGCCTTGTGTAGGTCCTATGGTCCTGTTATTTGGGTATGTTTGTAGGCATTGCATTAGGTGGACATGTCTAAAGACATACATGCCACATGGGGTGTTGTATGATATGATAGGTGTCATGGGTGACAAGTAGAGAGGGGATATTACCTCTGTCAACATAGATATCAAACCTTATGTACTGTTAGCATGCTATCTGCCATGTGCATGTGTGTAATGACTGTAGCCACTTGTATGTAGAAAGGTAAACATAAGCTATGGTAATGTATTTATGTTGTATGAGTGTGGGATGTACATTTCCAGGGCAGGTACGGTTAGGTCATATCCAACCATGAGGATGTTGTTTACTGGTGTACAGCAACAGTCAACCGTGTTAATGCTGACAACATCTGAGGGACCCTGGTATGTGTACAACTGAGCTGGTTACAAACAGTATTATTGCATTGCATAACACATTATGCAGCTGTATCTGTACATGGGTACTTTGCACAGTTGATGTAGGCCTAGGTACAGTCCACCAGTCGAGGGTCATCTGGTGGTCTACCATACTATGTCATACTACATATGGATGTGTGTTGGTAGTCTGGGAATATGGTGGTGGGTGTATATGAGGATACAACCTAGAATGCAGCATTTGCCACTGTCACCTGTACCTGACTCATCTGTGATGCATTATATTGGGGTAGTGGTCTTTACGTGTGAGTAGCCTTTACGAATATGTGTACACCACCACCTGGAATGGTCCATACTACTGTTATGGCCCACATGTCTGGATCTGAGTTATATTGTGGTAGTGCAATTTTGCACTACAGAGCTTTCAGCCAGGTGTTCTTCACTGCACATATGTCAGTATTCCCCATTGTAGGTTCTACATTGAGCAAATGGGTCACTAAAGCCACACATCTAGCATGGGTTAGCATAAGCATCCAATGCAATTGTCATGTAGGTGTCAGGGTGTTACATCTGTGTGTAGGACATTTGCCTTGAAATGCAGCTATATGGGTAAATGCAACCTAGCTATTATCCACACACACGTGTAACATGGATGCATGTGCTCTGTGTTGAAGTCTCATCATTCGGTCATGGCAGCCCAGAATGACAGACACTGAAACACCTCATAATAACAGCAGGACATTGGCTCATTGATTTGGTCTAGCAGTTGCCACCTGTACCATGACATCACTGTGCATGACATTAATGTGCTTAGTAGCAAATTCCCCATGTAAGGTGACAGCCAGTGGCAGAACTTGTGTATATGACCAATGTGAGATATACTTAGGGTAGCAGTCTTGCTAATAATGACAACTACTAACACAGCCGGGAGAGGTCATCTTGACTACTGCACCTCAGTACTATTACACAAGGTGGCTCACACATTATGCTTGTACATGCCACTGTTCCATTAATGTGCTTGGTAGCAAATTCCCCATGTAAGGTGACAGCCAGTGGCAGAACTCGTGTATATGACCAATGTGAGATATACTTAGGGTAGCAGTCCTGCTAATAATGACAACTACTAACACAACCGGGAGAGGTCATCTTGACTACTTCACCTCAGTACTATTACACAAGGTGGCTCACACATTATGCTTGCACATGCCACTGTTCCACGTATAATGCCACTGTCCAAAACCTGCTATCAATGAATGCCTTTCAGGGCAGCAAGGTGTGTGACACATGCTGTAGGTAGCATCCGCCTGTGTGACCCAGGTAACCTATTGTCTGTCACGTCCACATATGCATGAATGTGTATACATAACATATATACATCAGTACTTCATGTACATGTATGCATGTGTATCACACAGCACAGACACAGATATATCATTTACAGGCCACATACAGGTATCAGGTAGTAAACCAGTATGATGTGCATATATACTGACAGGTAAGATGCACCTAGCTGTAAACCTGTGTGCTTACAATAGGAGTCCATTACAATGTGTTCTGTACATGTACGTGTTTGAGCATGCACACTGTGGCCTTCAGTGGTTATAATCGGAGTGCATCCCAAACAGCCCTGTGTTACTAAGTGTATGAGTGTACCCACTGCCACCTTGTGTAATTTGAGTCAGTGCATCCAGCAAGCCCTTCATTACTAAGTGTATGAGCATGCCCAGTATAACCTTGTGTGGTTGTAGTCATAGTGCATCCCAAACAGCCCTGTGCTACTAAGTGTATGAGCATGCCCACTGTAACCCTGTATAGTGATAGTAGTTGTCCATTCCGCAGATGGTCATACTCCAGTTCAGGTTCCTGTTGTGCTACAACTATACCTTTTAGGCCTACCTGCGGATGGTGTGTCTTGTTTGTGCATACAGGTTGTAATGGACACCTACTTTAAACACACAGGTCTACAGCTATGTACTTCATGACTGTCAATCTCCCTGTTGTTGTCCTCAATTGTAGAAGGGCAGTCTGACTGTCTTGGGATGTGTAATCTCTGTGGCACATCTTGTAACTGCGTAGTACTGTAATAATGATCCTTAGATAGGTGGGAGTTCTGATCTTACCACTGGCAACTGTCTGTGTGTGTGTGTGAGACAGCAAATGCCTGAGTGTGCATGTCAGCAAATGGCTGAGTGTGTTTGTGTGTGTGTCAGCATAGGCTGAGTGTGGTTGTGTGTGCGTATTTGTGTCTGCATCCTGTCATGGCAGTGGGTTTTGCTGCATTCCAAAGAGATACCTCCTTTTGCACTGGCCTTTATCCTTGTCAACAGCTACACCTCTTTCTTCCCCCCTCGACACTGCAAGTAATCGGCCCTGTGATGTCACCAAGCTCAGACATGGAATCAGTAAGTGTAATTGTATTGGTTGGTGGCAGATACCCCAACTGCATACCACTGTACTAGTCACCTTTACATAGGCAAGATGTGTATGCACAATACAGGCAAGTGTGTGTGTGTTTGTGTGTGTGACTACCCTGTAGACAGGCATACACATGTGTAATGTCTTTTAGCACACCATGGTAGCCATCTGTGGTGACTGGTGTCAACAATGTATTACATAGTTAGGAATGGTAAAGAATACACAGTCAAACACGACTACAGTTGGGTATGTTATTTTCCTGTGCCACTGTCGAGCAGTGACACAGAAGTGGTCACTGGGGTGTAGGTCCATACCCATCATTTCCCCACTCTAACTCCACAATCCCTGGGGTAGATTACATTAGCCATCATTCCCAACCCCAAACTCCACATACACAACAACCATCCCTTCTCTGGTGAACTGCTTATGATTTAAATGTTATAACACAAGAGATACCTCTGTTTTGTGTACACGTCAGTTCCTTTGGAACCCTTCTGTGTCACAAAGGGCGTTGAGATGTTCAGATGTGTGTGTGTGTGTGTGTGTGTGTGTGTGTGTGTGTGTGTGTGTGTGTGTGTGTGTGTGTGTGTGTGTGTGTGTGTGTATATATATATATATATATATATATATATATATATATATTGTGTGTGTGTGTGTGTGTGTACATATCCCGTAGGTGCATATATATATGTAGTTATGACAGTTGTACAGATGTAGACTTGTCTTTGTTGTTTCACAGAGTACAGTACATTCAAGGGTATTGTACATATGTACACAAAGGGACTGTCCCATTTGTTTTCAGTACTGTGGAATACCTGTAGTAGGATGTGCATTATAGATTCCATGCATAATGTGTACAACCCATATGGCTTAGTGGTATGTCCAGTGACCTCAGTGTGCATGGTCCAGGGTTCGAGACCTGCAAGCCTTGTTAATACTGTCAATTAGGACTGCATAAGACACTTTTAAGATGGTGTAAATGTGTTTTTGTGACAGTAAGCAGTGGGTACACGCAGGTAACAGACATGTACAACCCGCGGTACACTTGGAATGCCCTTCTTTGGCAATCCTGCTGATGTCACCCACCTACGAATACACCTCTGGGACTGCTGTAATCTAGTATTCTTCATAGTGCATGCTGTAACTGCATATTGCTGTAGTGTGATAAACTAGTTAGGTAGGGGTTCTATTCCAAGAGAGACCACATGTGTGTGTGTCTCTGTCTGCCTGAGACAGGAACAATGCTTTTTAGAGTATGCACACTCTTTACAATTCACATGACCACTTTTGGCAATCCTGCTGATGTCACCCACCTAGAAATACACCTCTTGGACTACTGTAACCCAGTATTCTCCATAGCACATGCTGTAACTGCGTATTGCTGTAGTGTGATACACTAGTTAGGTAGGGGTCCTATTCTAGGACATGGCAGGTGTGTCTGTGTGTGTTTGACTGTCAGAGCCTGTGTGGAGGTGGCTGTGAGTGTCTAACCACTGGACATGTTGGGGAGCGGATTTTGTAGTTTTCCTATATGGTGTCCGTCTTATATGTCACAATGTCCACCTCACGAGGAGAACAGATGTCAGTCAGCCAAGGGACTGTGTTGGCAAGCCATACCCCTAAATCTGGCAAAAGGCCTGGTGAACAAAGTATGCAACCCTACTATTACCCAGAATACATCCTGAACCCATGTGTCATACACAAACACACTTGCCTAGAATATCCCGCTATGTTGCTAGTACCCTGCACATTGATGACAGATAGTAGGCATGGTGTGATTGCAGTGGGCTGCAGAGGGCATGGCACCCTGTACAGCAGTACAACAGGCACATAATTGCAGACAATGTGCCTTCACTATGTTCCCCACTGGAAGCCTGCAACATATGTGGTGCCATCAAATGTGATCCACAAGGGCCATACAATGCCTTACACATGTGCCCTGTATGGACCGATGCCACTGACACCAGGGAATACCTGTATCATGCTATCAATGCAGGTGCAGGGTCAACCTGCTGGCTATAACCAGGTTCTGCTACACCAGACCAGTATTGGCATATCGGAGGATAACAGTCTGTTTACACAACATGTGCCAGACAAACCAGGTACACCTGTACATGTCACTGTACATTATTGTGGGCATACACATCCCAGGCAATGTACATGTCAAGGACTATCAAACACAGACATGGCATGCATTGCAAAGCTATGGCCATACACAATGGTAACCAGGATGTCAGGACAGTTCATACAATACCCATCTGTGTGGGACATTGCAGGCACTACATCCCTGTACCACACTGCACACCATTGTCGGGTGGCGTGATGCCAAGGATTACCCCTCACCCAGCCTTGTATAGCTATCTTGCACAGCCAAACACTACACACCCATGAAGCAATGCACACATGCATGTCAGTACTGGCACCTTGTGTCTGCGTGTGGGGTATGATGCTCCCAACCACAGTCACTCCCAGTATAACTCCCACTGGCATACCGACAGATGTCAAACACGTTCACATGCCCTAGTCCATAGAACCTCCGGATATCCCCTGTGGTGCATGTAGTACCTGTGCATTACTGCAGTGTGGCAAACTAAGTGGTTTGGGAGTGTATTTGTGGGCCTGGCAAAGAGTGTCAATGTGAGTCCATTAGAGTGTGTGGTTGTGTTGACAATGATTCCCATTCATGTGGACAGCCATGTGTGCTACGCCTAATGTATGCCTACTATATCTCTGTTGCAGATGTCACACACCGACACACATATATGTTCTTACAGCCCACCAACATGTCAGCTTTGTGGCACATGGAGTAACTGCATGCACTTGTAATAGTAATGACTAGTCAGTCAGGGGTTTGAACCTATGTACTGGTAGGTGTGTGACAGATGATGCTTAGGTTTTAGTCTCCAAGCCCCTCTCTGATGTACTTTGCCTCTGTCTGTCCCTCCCACACACTCTCTGGTGGATGTGGAGGTGTACACCTGCTCAGCAGCAGCTTGTGTATTGTAAGTGATGGTCATGTTCGGGTGATGGCCTCTGCACCTATTGCAGTCCTCCTCTAGCTGATTGCATGTGGAACAGCTGTGATGATGTTCCCATAGCCATTCACATGAAAAACACAGTGCAATATCTAGGAACATCATGTTGGTGTTTGCCCATGACAGTCACTGTGAGTGGTACCTGGATCTGGTGTTTGCTAAACGGCATCACAGATGATATCTGAATGTTCCTCAAACAACATACACAGTGGGAAATAGTCTAAAGACAGGAGGGTGATGTGCCAGACATGACTACAGCATGTAAGTGTAGCTATACTTCATTGAGACAACTTCCTGTTTAACACAGTGTGTGTGGTAATGTCTGTTCTGCATGTTTTAAAACTGACAAGACAGTGCTCTGTTTGTGAGAGACCCCCATCTGTAGGGCCATCTGTGGACTGGTCAGAGTGTGGAACAATTTATGTCCTGTGTTACTCACTGAACACACATCTGTGAACAGCAGGAGCATAGTATGAGGATTGCAGCCAGTACATGGTGATAGTGATGAGTTACTGCCATTGCATCCCTGACTGGACATATGTCACATGAAACAGTGGTATGACAGACACTGTCTGGGGTTCTCAGTGACATGCCAATAATGAGCCACTGTTCATAGCTGCAGTCACAAGTCTTCTACATGTTGTACAGATGTCATGCAGTGTATATGCATATGCTGTGCTCTCTCTGAAAATGTATACCATCTGTTGTGTTGGGTTGATGGTCATATCTATGCATGCTGTTGTAAGTAATCCTGAATGCTGTTGACTATTACTAAGCCATATCTGTGTTTAAACTGCAACACCATAGGCTGTATGGGTTAGGAGGTCCTGGCAGAACCTCCTGTCCCACTTTAGCTGGCCATGGCACTGGGCACCAGCACATCTGGGGCCCAGCCTTGGACCTCCACCTCTGTTGGCTCTGCACTGCCTTCTGGTGGAACCACCACTGAGGATGGGGCTTGTCCTTCCTGGGAGCAGGTCCAGACAGGGACATGTCCGCTGTCATACAGTCCCGGACGTGGTGCATAGGGGACTCAATAAGAGGTTTTGAGGCCAGATACATCAGCTAAAGGGCAGAGTGTCACATTTACAGGGTGAGGATGCCCCTCCTAGACAGCCCCCAGCACTGCCACCTTTGCAGCTGTTTTGGTGCAGTGGTGGCTGCCCATGGCTGGGGACCTCCATCCCACTGTTTCCATCTGTGGGCTCATGGGCTTGTGAATGCTGAACACCCCTCCCCGTCCGAGGTGTATCCCCCCACATGTTTCATATACCGACCCTGTATGCTGTCTTGTCTGTCATCCTACCCTACCTATCCTCCACGAGCATATCTACTTTCCTTCCCCCAAATCCCACTCTCACCCTACGGAAACAAAAGATCAATCGGTTCCTAGAAGAAAATTTGCGCCATACATAGCTGTCAATTTCACACACATGTCCACTGGACACATGTAACCCTTTTAATTGCATCCCAACATATTTCCAGTTGTCCTCACCCCTGTCTCTCAGGTGTACAATCCTAGTATGCACATGACTCCTAAATGTTCCAGGTACACATGATGTGGATGACCCCAGTGTACACACAACACTACCAGTCCCTCTGTGGTTACCCCATTTACCTTTATCATGATGATGATGTCGCACACAGCACCGTGCAAGAGTACTGTTCTCACATAATGATTAGACAGGAGCTGTTGGAACTGTTGGAACTGTTGTGTTAATGTAAATAACATGCACAGAGTGATGTATATGGCCAATGTACAAATGTTTGCGTGTATGACTGACACATGTCTGTCTGAGGGAGTCTTGATATTACATAGGATGACACCACAACATAATACAGGTGTTGCTGGTGTTTCCCTTTTCATTCCTTTGTAATGCTTTGTTGTCACATGTGATGTTCCTGATATATCTATATATATGTATGTATCTATATGCTGGGCATAAACACTCACACATACATCTACATGATGGAATACATTTCCTATACTATTGAATTACTGCACTGGATGATATGTTTGTGATAAAGTCCGATGTCTGTATATATGCCGTGGCTTAGTGGTAAATCACAATAGCTGTGTGTGCAGGGTCCTGGTTTCGAGCCTTGCAGAGGCTGTTTATTTTGTTGCTGGGCAGAACAAGGCCATTGGATATGGTGTGATTAAGGCACATTAAAGCAGTTGTCAGCGGGTGTGCTTGGGTTTGCATGGCGCTAAGCAATGCTAACCTCTGGTTACAGTTTCTTACACTCAGTTAGCCTCTACATTGCTTTACCAGTGTAATACTCGCATACTGGCACCCAAATAGGCTTGCTCCCGCACTTGCAAATGCAGTGCATTTGATGTTTGCATCTGACATTCACACCCCTGCATGGGAGTGAGGACTACGATATTACCTTGTGATGCCTATTACATCGGATTACATGCCTACAGTATCGGGAATGGCTGCTCATTAGGCGACAGCATGCCGTTTGACTATACGGAATCCACTGCCTGTCCAGAGTTTGATTCATATTATTGGTGTGTTCCTCTTACAATCTGCACCCATCTGGCTAATACATGGGAACTGACACTTCAATACAAACAAGTAATTGGGTTTTGGAACCCACATCCTTCAGCCGACTCATGCTACTGCATACCTAATATTCTATCATCTTTCTAAGGTTGTCAGTGGAATATGTACTTTCTGTCCCTATCAGACCTCTCATACGATTGGGAAAATATACAAAGTGAATCAGGGACACGGCATAAAAAAATCAGGGACACATTTAAATTATTGGTGCTATTAACCAGACAAATTGAAAGACTCAGAGCATATGAATTCATACTCATTTTCTGAGGTAAATGATGTTTATAACTCTTAATTGTTGTCGTTATTCATTATGTGTAATTCACCACCTTTCCTCCACATGTCACTAGTTTTAGGAGGGATTAAGTGGGACAGAGTTAGAAACCTAGTCAAAATCTGGGACTTCCCTGGAAATCGAGGACAGTTCAGAGGTATGGTCCCTATTTGTTCCCCCAATGGTTTATGTCCTGTCCAGTATATGTGCTCTTAGGGGTTGAGAGGTATGGGCGTTAGCTATGCCCATTTCGGAATATTACTTACATCCCAGGGGCGGTCCTAATATAACTGCACCAGCCAACACTTGCATGTCTAGGCCCATAATTGCATACCCATAGTTCCCCCAACTGCCACTCCTCTACAGCACTCATCCACAATGTGGGTGCAGGTGGGGTATAAACACACCACTACACACTGCCCACTCACCCTGTGTCGGGACACATGGCGTACGTTGTGTCGACCCATAGGTTATCAGGCTTGCACAACCTACTGGTCTGTGTACATCTACAGGCTGGTTTGATAAGTCATTACCGGGACTGCCTCTGATCATTAATTTTTGGTGTCCCACAAGGGACATCGATGTCTATGTTTCAAGATTAGACCTGGCAGGTCTCTCCCAATGGTAGTATCCTGCCAGTGGTCTGGGAAGCAGTGGTGTGTTTACCTTTACTGTGTGTCTGTATGTCTCACCGTCCTAGCTGGGGGGGGTGGGGGGGTTGATTCTACCTGTTACACGTTTGTTTATTGGACCCCTCACCCCCATATGCATGGCCTGTGAACATATGTTACTCGTAACTGCTGTATCATATCCTAGCTATATACATGTGTATATTTACAGTCACATATATATATCTATTTACATTACTATATACAGATATATCTGTATATGTATGCATACAGGTATATTTATATTTTGCTATATATATATATATATATATATATATATATATATATATATATATAGCAAATCTCACAACATATGGGTTTATGGGTGGATGCATATGTATATATATATATATATATATATATATATATATATATATATATATATATATATATATATATATATATATATATATATATATATATATATATATATATATATATATTTATATGTGGGTATGTATCTGTATTCTGTCTCTGTATATATACATTTGTACTACGGAGAGGGAGAGGCTTATCTCTATGTCGCTATGGGTAGATATAAACACACATACCTCTGCATATATACGTCTACATCTGGTTATTCTGTCCCTTGCCATATAGATTACACTTTGCTGCAGTGCAGTGGGACTCGTAGTGGGTGTGGCTGCTCATTGGGCGACGCTTCTGCCCAGTAAACACATTCACTTACATCCCTAGGGCTGTCCATATAGGCCCACATCAGCCAACACCTGCACACCTAGACCCATAAGTAGCTACCCTTAGTTCCCCCACCCACACCTCCTCAAAAGCACCCATCCTTACTCTGGGTCCTGGTCTGTTCTGGACACACCACTGCACACTGCCCACTCTCCACTTCACGGGACCCATTTCATACAATTGTCTTGGCCCATGGATCATCAGGGTTTCCCACCCTTGTATTCCGAGTATGTATACACCCCAGCCAGAATGGCTGGTCTATCACCTTCTTTTGGTCTTGGCAATTTTTGGGGTGTCCCGCAAGGGATGCTCCAGTCTGTGTTCCAAGATTAGAATTCACGGGTGCACTGTGTACCCCCCCCCCGGTTGTATCCTGCCTGTGGTCTGGAGAGCAGTGGACTCTTTACATTGTTTGTGTGTATGTTTCCCGTGTCCGGCTGGGGGGGTGGAAGGTCATGCTATGTGTTTCATGTTTCTTGCTTGGGCTCCTCACTTCCATTGGCATAGCCTGTGAACATATGTCATTCTTGTGTGCTGTTTCCTATCATAGCTGTATATCTATATCTATGCACACACACACACACACACACACACACACACACACACACACACACACACACACACACACACACACACACACACACACACACACACACACACACACACACACATATATATATATATATATATATATATATATATATATATATATATATATATATATATATAGGTCTACCTGATAATGCCGAAAGCTCATAAGAATGACAACGTGATAACCGACACCGGAAGATCGACAACGGAGAAGACTGAAAGTTGAAAATCCCGACACTGGGAACACCGACATGTTAAGGTAAGTGTGCGATAGGGGTGGACATTAAGGTCAGGGTGCGGGTAAGGTAAGTGTGTGATAGTGACAGACTTAAGGGTTAGGGGCAGATTAAGTGGGTTGGGGTGCGTGTAAGGTAAGTGTGCGATAGTGACAGACTTAAGGGTTGGGGCGGATTAAGTGAGTTAGGGTTAGGGTGCGAGTAAGGTAAGTGTGCGATAGTGACGGACCTTAGGGTTAGGGTTTGAGTTAAGGTTGGTGCATAGATAGCTGTGTATGTAAGGTTTAGTGTAGGTTTGTAAGGTTGTTGGTGTGCTTGTGTTGTGTGTGTGTTTTTCGGAAAAGGTATTTGTTTTGTTGATTGACGGGATTGTGGTTTGTCGGGCATGTGAAGTTTTGTGTTTTTAAACTTTCGGGTTTGTCATGTCGGTTATTTCGTTACCGGTGTTTTGGCATGTCGGTGTTATCAGGTAGACCCATATATATATATATATATATATATATATATATATATATATATATATAAATATATATATATATATATATATATATATTACACACACACACACACACATATATATATATATATATATATATATATATATATTTATGTATATGTCTGCAACTATATATATATATATATATATATATATATATATATATATATATATATATATATATATATATATATATATATATATATATAAATATATATATATATATCTATGTGTGTGTCTGTAAAGCAATACATACCCCGCGCAAACGCACTTATAGGTTCATAGGTTCATAGGTAGGTACTAGGCTATCTGCCCGAAGGCATTTATAAGCCTAGCCAGAATGTGTTGGCTTTCGCCAACCCCTTAGATTAGTTCCCTGTGCCTCTGTCCAGCACAGCCACTGAAGTGATCCCCGAGGTAAACTTTCTGCTTCCCATCCACTCGTCAAGATTTATTTTGAAGAGTGTTAGCGTGGAGCTCTGCCTAATGTAGATTGGGATCTAGTTCCAAAGCATGGGAAGTCTCTGGGACAGGAATCTATCCCTCAAGCATGTCCTATTTATTGTTGTGGTGAGGTTTAGATCCCTAGAGCGTTTGGCTCGCGGGGATAAGGTTTTCTTTAGGTGGAGCATGTCCATCAATTCTGGGTTGGACATGGCCTTGTATGTCAGACAGAGATCACCTCTAAGTAGGCAGTATGCAACCGAGTACAGCTGTAATTTCTTCAGTTGAGCTTCATAGGGCATCTGTTTGAAGCCAGTGATCCTTTTGGTGAGGTACTTCTGTGGTTTTTCCAGCTGTTGCAGGTGTCTTGTAAGGTACATCCCAAATTGGGCGTTGTACTCTATGATGGGTCCTTTTGAGTGATGAATAGAGGGGCACAATGACCTCTTTTGATCTGGATGCAAACCCTTTTGTGATTAGGTGGGCCACATAGAAGGATTTTCTAACCATTTTGGCAATGTGATTATCAAAGGTGAGATTACTATCTACTTGGGTCCCCAGATCCCTTATTACGTCTTCCGTATTTAGGGGACTACCACCTATGTGGTAGTTTGTGGGTACTTTGTTTTTTCCAAAGGGGATGACTATGCACTTTTTGGCATTTAGCTTGAGGCCATCATTTTGACAACAGGTATCCATCAAAGTGAGACCCTTTTGGAGGATGTCTGTGTCAGCCAGAGAGTCAGTTATAGCCCCTAGTTTCCAGTCATCTGCGAACTTGGTCAGCCACAGTCCTCCTGTGCTTGCCTGTACCTCTGAGAATTATATGCCAAACAGGAGGGGTCCTAGGACTGAGCCCTGGGGAACTCCACTTGTAACCAATTTAGAGTCGGACCTAGCTCCCGCAACTCTGACCATGTGGGTTCTGTCCGTGAGCCAGTTGGCAACCCATCTTGTGACGTAGGAGTTTATGTTCAGGCTCGTAAGCTTGTCTATAATGCCAGAATGGGGAATGGTGTTGAAGGCCTTTGCAAGGTCTAGGTAGGCTGTGTGTACCACCTTTCCCTCATCTATAGCCTTGGTAACTGTCTCAAAGAAGTCCACCAGGTTTAGGAGGCATGATCTGCCCTTAACAAAGCCGAACTGGGTAGGGTCCAGTGTTTGGAGGTTAATGTTAATGAGTTCCATGATGATGCGCTCCATAGCCTTGCAGATCAAGCTAGTCAGGGTTATAGGGTGATAGTTCCCAGGGTCTGTTGTGGCTCCACCTTTGTGGAGTGGAATAACTGCTGTTGTGTGCCACTCTATGGGTTACATAGCCTGTGGAGTGGCTGAGTTTGAACAGTGTGTTTAGGTGAGGGGTTAGTTCGTCTTTGAGCTCATGTAGGACGCAGCCTGGGACACCATCCAGTCCCACTGATGCTGTGTTTTTGGCTTTGGAGAGGGCTGTTTTAACTTGAGTGCCTGTGATTTCAGGGACTCTACATTCTTCTGGTATGGTTATGGGCTCTCTTGGGGGTGAGGGGGGTGTGAAGTTTGCACTGAACCTGTCTGCCAGGATGTTGGCGATATCGGTCGGTTCAGTATATTTTGTGCCATTCTGCACTAACTCTGAGCAGATCTGAGCATTGCCACTTAGATTCTTGACATAACTAAAGAATGCCTTGTGGTTATCTTTGGAGTCCTTGGCAATTTTTCTTTCAAAGCTCGCCTTGGATGATTTTATGAGGGATCGTAGTTTCTTGCTGATACTGATCAGGGATGTCTTCCCTTCTTGGGATTTTACTCTTTTCTGTACTAATTTCCTCCTTCTATTGTATTTGGGCCTAGTGTTTGTGGCGGCTGTGTGTCTGAGCACATATTCAGGGACATCTTGGTTTAGCCAAAGCCATCAGGCATTTCAGTGAGAGAGAATTGTTTGAGGTCATTGGCTGACTGAGGACACCTGGACTACAGCTTAGACTAAGCACCTCATTGGTTCTTTTGAGATGTTTTTCTTAAAAGCTGTCTCAGGTTTCAACTTTCTGTTACCTAAGAAGTTCAGTTGTGAGTGTTCTGCCATTTACACTCAGCTAATCGAAGGAAGGACACTGAGCAAACTCGGAGCTATAATATATAACATTAAATATCCTGTTTTCTGTTTATTTTGTTCTTTATCTCTTTGGTATTTATAGCAATTTATGTACTGTGTATTTTTCTAGCTAGTTTCACTGTGTGTGAGGTATTAACTGGAAATTGTCCACTTTTATTAAGCATCTGTTGGGTTGTTTGTTTCTGATAACTTGTTGCAGTTAAACTCTTTTTTTCTAGAGGCTCCTTTAGCTGTTTAAAACTTTCATTTAAAGGCTCACTGCTGCTTTTCAGCTGTGAGAAACATTTCTGCAGTTGTTTCCCACCCTCCCTCCCTGTTGGTGTAGTGCTTTTATAGTTGGTGGCTTTGCAGTTGCCCTCCCCTAGTGTAAATTTGATGTAGGACCCTCCTCCCAGTCTGGTGTCATTACCTCATTCTACCCAGTACAGGGAGAACATTTGAGAAGGCCAATCAGCTTAGTTTCTGCTACTCCTTTCTTTCCACAAAAAAAAATATACATATATATATATATCTGCTTTTACTGTATTTGTGTGTCTTCCTACTTTATTTTGCTTTTGCGTCATCTTAAAAGTACTCAGTTGTATTTATTACTGCTTGGTGTAACTCATTCTAAGCCTTTTAGTTTAAGCACTTGGGCTTCAGACCAGTTGTTTTACATTAAGAAGGTTTGTGGTCTGCACTGTAGTGGCAGAACAGGTAGCTTACTTCCTTCTAAATTAGGAACAGCTGATTGAGGGCTCAGTGTCTGTTATTCTAAAAGTGTATTAATTCTGGTTTAAGCACTTGGGCTTCAGGCCAGTTATTTTACATTAAGAGGGTTCGTGGTCTGCACTCTTGTGGGAGGAGAGGCTGGACTCTGCCCTTCTGAGCTTGGAATTTCTGGTTAAAGGCTTATAGTGCCTGCATATTTGAACTGCTTCTTACTGAAATTGTTATACCTTGTTCGCTGTAGCATAGACTAGATCCAGGCCTGCTGAATCTAGCTTTGTTTGTATAACTTGAGCACTAATCAGGCATTCTTTAAAAGTATTCAATTGTATTTATTACTGCTTGGTAGTAACTTGATTAAAGTGTCGCTAACATTCTAAGTCTTTTGGATTAAGCAACTGGGCTTCAGACCAGTTGTTTTACATTAAGAAGGTTTGTGGCCTGCACTGTGGTGGCAGGACAGGTAGCTTACATCCTTCTAAGTTGGGAACTGCTTTTTGAGGGCTCAGTGTCTGTTATTCTAAAAGTGTATTAGTTCTGGTTTAAGCACTTGGGCTTCAGGCCAGTTATTTTACATTAAGAAGGTTCGTGGTCTGCACTCTTGTGGGAGGAGAGGCTGGACTCTGCCCTTCTGAGCTGGGAATTTCTGGTTAAAGGCTTATAGTTCCTGCATATTTGAACTGTTTCTTACTGAAATTGGTACACCTTGTTTGCTGTAGCATAGACTAGACCCAGGCCTGCTGAATCTAGCTTTGTTTGTATGCTTGTTATTTCCCTGAAAAGCTAATTCCACCTAAAACGCACTTCTGTGGATCCCTAGTGATATCTGCATTGCTTACTGTACTTATTTCCTTGTTTCACTTGAAAGAAAGTTACTGTTTGTTGTTTTTGCATTTAAGTTACTTGTAACACAATGCATTTAAGTTACCTGGCACTTGCTCACTAAAGCAATTATATAAGTCAGCACTAAAAATTAAAAGCACTACAACCTCACAAACTCCCCTTGAGTACCTTGTTTCCCATTGGCCCTTTTTTTCAATTATAAAGGAATTCCCAATACTATTCTAGCATGTCCAAAGGTCAGTTGTCAATCTCCTCTCCGGTCCAGCTGGTGAATCTGGGAATCTTGAGGCAATGTTACAACTGCCTCATGTACACAGATAACCCTCTCCTCCTCCCAACAAATTCCAACACATGTGAGAGATGCAACCATATAGCCAAACTGGAGGCTAAGCTCTCTCAACTCAGTACAGGCGTAACCAGTCAGGAGGAGAAGGAAACCACACACACTACAATTCCAGTCTCACATAGACCTACCATGACAGCAAATCAAACACATAAACACACAAAAACATACTCGGAGGCTCTAAATAAAAATCTGCCTAAGCAGCAGAGACCTCCAAAGCAGACAACCAAGCAACCGCTACCCCAAAACAAAACACATGCAACACATAGCTCACAAAGCCAGTGTGCCAAACAGTCACAGCCCTTAAGGCTAAACAACACACCTGATACACTTGTAATAGGTGACTCTATCGTCAGGCACACTGACGTCCCGCTCACCAGGCTGAACAAGGAGAAGGTCACAGTGAGCTGCCTGTCATTCGCTAGGATCCACCACATAACACAAGCACTCAGGTCACTCCAAGGCAAGTACAAATATGACTCAGTCATTGTCCATGCTGGTGTGAATGACCTGAGATGTACCTCCCTGGACTACATGGAAAGAGACATAGAGGAGCTCTCTGAGCATGTAGCCCAGGCCGGTATGACCCTGACCTTGAGTAGCATCTTACCCTCACCAAGAATGATGCCACAATATGAAGACAAGATGATCAATTTCAACAATTGGCTTAAGTATTGGTGTCATTCAAAGGGGATCCAATACCTGTCAGCCTGGGATGACATGCTCGACAAGCCACGATGCTTCGCTAGGGATGGCTTGCACCTGTCACTCCTGGGCTTTCGGATATTGGCAAAGGCTCTTGCTACCCCCATAGTACCTTTTTTAGGCAAGGCTCAAAAGACAAACCCACCTCCATAGGTATCACAAGGGATAAGAAACTAAGAGTAATGCTACTCAATGCCAGAAGTCTAAACCTCAAGATGCATGCACTCAAAACTCTCCTTAGCATGGAGAACATCGATATCTGTGCAGTAACAGAAACCTGGTTCAAGGCTCCCGAGAGCACCCCAGCACTACCAGGTTATACCTCATACCATGCTTTTCTGCCCCAAAACATGGACCATACCACAAAAGGAGGGGGGTATCAATATTCGTCAAAGATACCCACACCTCCATGTTGGTGGCACAGCACGAAGCATCAGAGACTATCCATGTGCAACTAACAGTGGGTAAAACTGCCTTCCAGTTTATAGTCTGCTACAGACCACCCTCCCAAACCCAGGAACCCCACTCAGCCTTCCTGAGAACACTGGAAAATATGAAGGTCTCTCCAAACACCATTATATTGGGAGACTTCAACTACCCAAACATAGACTGGGAGCATTACTCTAGCTCCAACACCCTAGCCCAAAGGTTCCTAGAATTTATAAACTCAAATGCTATGGAACAATTTGTTACCACTCCCACAAGAGGGGAAAACATACTGGACCTGATCATCACCAACATGGGGACTCTATGCTCCAGACCAGAAGTGTATCCCTCACTGGTAAGATCAGACCATAAACTAATCTCACTGGATATTCACATCCCGACCCCACCCCCTGCCTAGAAAACCACAGTGAAAAACTTCTCTAAAGCAAATTTTGCACTCCTCAGAACCGAGGTGGAATCCTTCAAAGCCCCCGGGCCTGTGGAAAATATGGCCCAGACCTCAGAATCCTTTATAAACGCATTCTATGAACACCTTCAGGAATGCATTAATCATGCAATCCCAAATAAAACCAAGACCCAATCCTCCAAAGGCAGACGTCCTGTCTGGTGGACCCCAGCCATAAACAAACTATACAATAGAAGGAGGAAGCTACTACATGATAGAGCAAAATCCCAAAAAGGGAAGGCATCTCTGATCAGTATTAGCAAAAAACTACAGGCACTCATAAAATCGTCTAAGGCCAGCTTTGAGAGAAAAATTGCACAGGACACTAAGGATAATCACAAGGCTTTCTTTAGTTATGTTAGAAACCTGGGTGGGAATTCCCAGATATGCTCAGAATTAGTCCAAAATGACAAAAAAATACACCAAACCCACAGACATTGCCAACATCCTAGCTGACAGGTTCAGCGCAAGCTTCTCCCCCCCCCCCCCCCCAAAACGGCAAATATCTATCCCAGCAGAGTGCTGCCCCCCTGACATCTCAGATGCTCATTAAACTACTGTTCAATCTCAGCCTTACTACAGGATATGTACCCAAAGAGTGGCGTACAGCAACAGTGGTCCCTCTCCACAAAGGTGGTGCCTCAACGGATCCTGGAAACTATCGCCCCATAAGCCTGACTAGCTTGGTCTGCAAAGCTATGGAAAGGATCATCATGGACCTCATAAATAAAGATATTGGGGACCTACAGACACTGGATCCTACCCAGTTCGGCTTTGTTAAGGGCAGATCCTGCCTCTTGAACCTGGTCAATTTCTTTGAAACAGTCACCAAGGCCATTGACGAGGGGAAGGTGGTCCACACAGCCTACCTATACCTCGCAAAAGCCTTCGATACAATACCCCACTCAGGCATTATAGATAAGCTCACCAGGTTAAATATAAACCCCTATGTCACTAGATGGGTTGCAAACTGGCTCAAGGACAGAACCCACATGGTTAGAATTGCTGGAGCCATGTCAGACTCCAAACCAGTTACAAGTGGCATCCCACAAGGCTCAGTCCTGGGACCTCTCTTGTTCGGTATATATTTCTCGGAGGTACAGGCCAACACAGAAGGACTGTGGCTGACCAAGTTTGCAGATGGCTGCAAACTGGACGCCATAATCGACTCTCCAGCCGACACAAACATCCTCCAAAAGGGCCTCATAGAAACAGACAACTGGTGCCAGAGCCATGGCCTCAAGCTAAATGCCAAAAAGTGTATAGTCATCTCCTTTGGCAAAAACAAAGTGCCCACAAATTACCACATAGGTGGTAATCCATTAAGTACGGAAGAAGTAATTAGGGACCTGGGGACCCAAGTTGATAGCAATCTCTCATTTGACAACCACGTGGCCAAAGTGGTTAGAAAAACATTTTATATAGCCCACCTAATCATGAAGGGATTCACATCTAGATCAAGGGAGGTCATCGTGCCTCTTTACTCATCCCTCATCAGGCCCATAATTGAGTACAATGCCCCTTTGGGATGTACCTTACCAGACACCTGCAGCAACTGGAAAGACCCCAAAAGTACCTCACCAAGAGGATCAAAGGGCTCAAACAGATGCCATATGCTGCCCGGTTAAAGAAACTCCAGCTCTACTCAGTGGCATACCGCCTGCTCAGAGGCAATCTGTGCCTGACGTATAAAGCCATGTCCAACCCGGAATTAATGGACATGCTGCACCTCAGAAAATCCAAATCCCATCAAGCTACGCTCGAGAGACTTGAACCTCAGCACTGAAATAAATAGGACATGCTGGAGGGACAGATTCATAACCCAGAGGCTCCCTTCACTCTGGAATAAAATCCCAGTCCAGGTTAGGCAGAGTCCCTCATTGACTCTCTTCAAGAGGAATCTTGATGAGTGGATGGGAGATCATAGGTTTACCCCGGATATCACTTCTGTGTCACTGTTAGACAGAGGCACAGTATACTAACCTCGAAAAAGGGCATAGCAAAATTAATTTAAAATGGGTGGCAAAAGCCAAACACACTCTGGCTAGGCTTATAAATGCCCTAGGGCAGATAGCCTAGTATGAACCTATGAACCTATAGCTTGTTTATGGCAGGAGTCCACCAGGCTGGTTTCCTTTTCTTGGAGGAGTGAGTCTTGGTTTTGCTTGAGATGGCATGATCCATGCATTCTTGTAGGTGCTCGTGGAATGCATTAGTAAAGGATTTTGCAGCTTGGACAGCGTTATCCTTCAGCATGGGGGCTTTGAAACTTTCCACCTCGGTCTTAAATAATGTGAAGTTTGCTTTTGAAAAGTTTTTCATGGTGGTTTTCTAGTCTGGGGGTGGGGGCAGAATGTGGATATCCAAAGTGATTTGTTTATGGTCAGATCTAACCAGCGAGGTGTTGACCTCCGGTGTGGAACACCGGTCGCCCATGTTGGTGATGACCAGGCCAATATGTTGTCACCTCTGGTGGGAGTGTTGACCAGTTGAACCAGGGCATTTGAGTTTATAAATTCTAGGAAATGTTTGGCAAGGGAGTTCGTACTTGAGCAGTTTTCCCAGTTAATGTTTAGGTAATTGAAATCACCCAATATTAGTGTGTTTGGTAGGACCTTTATGTTTCCCAGTGTTTCCAGAAATGTGGAATGGGGGTCCTGGCACATGGTAGGTGATCTGTAGCAAGCTACAGTTTGAATTGCAGTTTTGCCCATTGTTAGTTGCACATGGATGATCTCTGAAGCATCGTGCTGTGCCACTAACCTGGAGGTGTGGGTATCCTTGATGAATATGGATACGCCCCCGCTTTTTGTATTTCGGTTTGGGTTCTGTGGCTGAAATGTATGGTATGAGTTGTAGCCTGGTAGTGCTGGGGTGCTCTCTGGAGTCTTAAACCAGGTTTCTGTTACTGCACATATATCGATTTTCTCCATACTGAGGAGTGTCTTGAGTGCATGCATTTTGAGGTTCAGACTTCTAGCATTGAGCAGCATTACCCTCAGTTTTGTGTTACTTATGCTATTTCCAGCAGTGGGTTTGTCTTTTGAGCCTTGCCTAAAAAAGGCACTATGGGGGTGGCAAGTATTCAAAAGCCTAAGGGTGACAGGTGCAAGCCGTCTCTAGTGAAGCAGCGTGGCTTATCGAGCATGTCATCCCAGGCGGACAGACACTGGATCCCCTTTGAATGACACCAGAAACTTAGCCAATTGTTGAAATTGAGAATTTTTTCTTTATACTGTGATATCATTCTTGGTGAGGGCAGGATGCTACTCAGGGTCAGGGTCATACCGGCCTGGGCTATGTGATCAGAGAGCTCTTCCATGTCTCTTTTCATGTAGTCCAGAGAGGTATAGCTCAAGTCACTCACACCAACATGGACAATGACAGAGTCATATTTGTACTTGTTCTGTAGTGACCTGAGTGCTTGTGTTATGTGGTGGATCCTGGCACCCGACAGGCAGCTAACAGTAACCTTCTCCTTATTCAGCCTAGTGAGTGGGACATCAGTGCGCCTGACTATAGAGTCACCTATTACTCGTATGTTGGGTATGTTATTTTGCCTTAAGGGCTGTGATTGCATGGCACACTGGTTTTGTGAAGTATGTGTTTCATGGTTTGTGTTGGGGGGTGGAGGTTGCTTGGATGTTTGCTTTGGAGGTCTCTGTTGGTTTTGCAGATTTTTCTTTAGAGCCTCCGAGTATGTTTTCGTGTATTTATGTGTGTTTTTTTCCAGTGCTGCTTTAATGGGTTTATGTGAGACTGGTGGTGTGATGCAAGTATTTCCCTTATCCTCTTGACTGTCTGATCCAGTCTTGGGTTGAGAGAGCTTAGCCTCCAGTTTGGCTGTATAATTGCATCTCTTGCATGTATTAGTGTTTGGTGGTAGGAGGAGGGGGTTGTCTGTGTACATGAGGCAGTTGTAACATTGCCTCAAAATACCCAGATTCACCAGTTGGACTGGAGAGTACACCTGAAACTGCCCTTTGGACATGCCTGGATAGGTACAGTGAACTGTTTTACTGGATGGCTGGTAAGGTCAAATAGAAAGCCTTGTCATTCTGTACAGTACAGGAGGGTCTAGTGTTAGGGTTTATAAGCGCTTGCTTTAAGTTTTGAGTAAGTGCCAGGCTGAGAAATGAGTGGCTTGAGTGCTTAAGTTGAAAGTTTGTCTAGTTCCAAGGGAAAAATTGAAGAGGAGACTTTGTGGAGCCGGGAATAGTTTTACCCTAGCTAACCGGAGCTGCCCGGCATGCAAATCCGGGCAAATACGGTATTTATAGCAGGGAAAAGAAAGAGATAGAAATTAGCCCAAAATGGCCAATAAACTACTAATTTCTGGGCTGAAACCACTCCTCCAGGGACAGACAGGCTGCTCAAAGCTCCCCTCTCTCACAGGTGAACAGAGAACTTCCTTCTATCCAAGTAAGGTATGGGCAAACACAGAGATTTGTAACACAGCCCTGAATTTAGCACTAACCTGAAAACTGGACTATACTAGCTTAGAAAGGTGGGAAACAAGTATATATATATATATATATATATATATATATATATATATATATATATTTAGAAAATAAAGCAGATACACACAAAAAACACTTTAAATGGACAGAAAAGGAGACTTATTGTTATATATCGCAGATAAGAGCTGTAGTCAATGCCCCTAGTAATAAAGTAGGAAGAACATGCTTATTGGTGTTTATATATGCTTGACCTGCTTACTAGTGCCTTATTCATTATGACACTGACACTTCACTCCAGTTAACTTTTAATTGATATTTTGCAGGATATACAGCGGACAGGTGTCACGATATGTTCATGTACAGATTACCGATGGTAAATGGTATGTGATACAGTGGGATTTAGTAGGGGAATGTCTGTTCATTAGGGGGTTGCTCTAACTAATACACTATTGCTGTGCTGCTTCATTTGCATATATACCCATATACCCATGGCTCCTGGTTCCCCAAATACACACCCCAATGCTATCATCCATTCTCCAGTCAGATTCGTGGTGTATCCACACCACTACACATTGGCCACTCCCTACTCCTATAGACCCATCCCATCGGTTGACTCACTCCCCGTATCCTCAGAACTCCCAAACATTTAGTCCACAAACATTGGTGACGTGAGTGACCAAAAGAATACTACTCGCAATTTTTGGGTTGTCCGACATGGGACACACGTGTTTATGTCAAGATTAGACTTTATACTTCATTACATCCTTACTCCCGTTAACATGACACTGCAATAAATTAATATGTATGACTATGTGGTAACTCACAAGTTACACATGAGAGCCTAATTATATATGTGTTTAGTGTATTTCTTTTACAAATAGACCAGTTAAGTAATTGGCGTTGCCGTAGCAGGCAGATCACAGAAATGATTCCATGTGTGGGGAAGTCCTCACATTTGATTATTTTCAGCACAGCACTGACTTTGGACATTGTACACACTTTCTGCGTTTTAGCAGTTTCGTCCCATCCCTCTTCTGCACAACCTATTATTCTATCTACTGTCAAGGTTTGTAAGGGCACATTCATGTTATTTATGTCTGCAAATGGAATTAATGTGTTACAGAGAATGTACTTCTACATATTGATGTCTGCATGTGTGTATGCATATATACCTATAATGAACTCACTGACCTCCACGAGGCGGTCCAATTAGAACCAGCCCATCCAACCCTGGCATGCCTGGCTCCATAATTTCATACCCATAGTTCCTCCACCCCAACCATGTTCAAAATACATGCATACCATCCATTGTCCACTTGTTATCACAGCCATGACACACCTCCACACATTGCCCTCTCCAGAGCATTAGGGGCCCTACACATATGTTATCCCAACCTATGTATTCTCAGGCTCTCCCACCATTTAGTCCTTGAACATACCTGCCCTTGCTTGTGTAATGGTCAGAAGGCCAAATGGTCTATCAATTTTTGGGTAGTCCCACCAGGGACTACCCTCTGTGTGTAAAGTAGACTTAGCAAATCAACAATGTTACTCCCACTGGTAATGTGGTGTGAGTAGCAGTGCTTTGCTCACTCCTGCCCAGCTGGATATGACATACGCTGACAGCGCTATATCATACTGGGGCTGCTGTTGAATCCCTTCTCATTCCTTTTGTATGCTTTATTGTTACGTCATTCTTTCTTTATAGATAGATATGTATATATGTGTATATATATATATATATATATATATATATATATATATATATATATATATATTATATATCTGTATATACTTATATACATTTCCTATGCTGGGCACTGCTTAGATCTGCGCATGTGCACTCAGACTTGCTTACTGGTACTTATATGTGTTTACTGCTGCTTATTTGTGCTTACACCTGCTTACTAGTACCTTATTCATTATGACAGTGCCACTTTGCTTGAATTATATTTAAGTTAAATATCTCATGCGATACTCTTATGTCAGTTTTACAGCAAAACAATATTCATTCCACATGGAAAATGATATGTGCTATTGTTGGGCTTGAACCATGACTGCCTGTTTGATAGACAGATGCTCTAAACACTATACTATTGACACTTACGTTGATTCTGCATGTTTTTCTCTATTTGAATGAATATGATGTGTAAGCTATGCTCGGCGGAGGGCGGCGACATGCAGACATACTGCGCTTTGCTTACACCTTCACTATTGCTGCAATTCAAATGTATAATATGGACACAGGGACAGGGAATCTAATTGTGACAGTTCTAGGGACAGGGCTCTACATTCCACTACGTGCTTGTGTTTTTGCTACTTCGATTTTATTTCACTGTTTGTAGACACTCTTGTATGCTTAGCATATATTTCGGTATCCACGGACACTGACTTACTGACTTACTATTAGGGACGGGCTCTACTAGTAGGCATAGTAGGTTTTGCAAGTGTTGGGGCATGTTTATGCCTCCATAGAGCACTTGTACATGCCCCCTGCACTCGCACACATTTCCTGTGCATGTCTAGGGTGTGGCGGCGCACCCTCATACATATTCATATGGCACTGCTGCTCTGTCTGAAGTGAGGATGCTCGGCGCAAGGCTAAAACCGTCCTAGCGCCGAGCTTCTTGAATCCTGGGGAAAATGTGGGAAAAGCTTAAAAATGGAATCTGGATGATGGAGGAGGCCATAATCAGTAGAACTGTGGGGTGGGCACTCAAAGGTATTGGGGAAGTGGTGGACAATGCGTTGGGCACTATAGCCCCTTTTGCCTAGCATACCTTTTCACCTAAGGCCCTCCCTACTTTCACTTATATGTTTACATTCAAGATTATTACTACTGATGTTAAGTTTGGATGTTCTGAGTAAGATCTCTAGTAGCATTTACTGGTTACATGCTTATTGTTTCCATGTGGAATAGTAAAATTCCTCCCATACTCTTTTGCAAGGTTTGGCTTCTCTAGTTTGGTTGGAACATTTTATTAGATAAAACAGGAACTGCATTTATGTTTTTTCTCATTACTTTTTTAAAGCAGATATAACTGCTGAGGTAGTCAAGGTATGATATTATATCTGTTAATTTGCCGATTGAGCTCAATGCATTGATGAGTGTACATTTCATTCCCTAATTATTTGAGTGATTTACTGTCTGGGTGCCACAGCTTGGAATGGCTTCAGTGTCTACATGCAAGTAGCAATATTTCATTTGTGATTATTTTCTATGAATCTGTGAAGTACTGAATGTATATCAGCTGTAGCACAACCTCTTGTGTCTGTTATCATTGGTTGTTTTATGTAAGTAATGTTATATCATTACATGACTGAGGTGAAGTATCACTGATGCTTAATGCTTTAAATATTTACATTTACTTGTTTTTGTTAAACCTTCTGTTGGCTGCAAGTTGTGTTACATGTAAGCGCTGCTTGATTTCATTATGGCTGGATGTTCTGGTTTCATCTTCAGGTAGTCTGACAAGTATTGCAGTAGTTCTCTAACACATCTGCATTTGTGGCTTTGTTAGTTCGAGGTAGTTTGTTAAATGTCTTCAGTGTCTACTATGTGTTGATATCATAACCTTATTTATACAGAACGCAATAGCCAATAGTAAGAGCACTGTCAGGAGTTTAGTTACTAGCTGGGACAGTTTCTCAATTAAAGACAAGGTTTGGTTTGTTACTCTGGTGTGGGTGTTTGATTATTTTAGAAATACTCTATGAATTTGTGGGCAATGCAGGATTTACCCATGGTTGGTGTGGTTTGATCATAAGGGCAAAGCCTGAGTGATTAAACAAAGCCTACATCATATAAAATCTGCATTATCCGCACAACAGGTGTGGATTATTGCTATTATACAATGACAGCATTCAACAAAAAACATCTTCACATTTATAAACCATGTCCTTGTATAAAAGGAAGTTAATGTCCTCCCACAATCCTGTGGCAGGCTGGGACATCAAAGGCATGTGCTAGGCAGGCTTTGTGGTGCCAATTAGATTGCTATTCCTTGTCTTGTTTTTCTTTGCTGTTTTAGTTTTTGTGAAAGTCTACATAGTTTGAGTAGACTTTGACAAAATGTATAAATGTTTGCCTCACATTTTTGGATTACTTTACAAATAATATGTTGCTTTTATGATATATATGACTGAGGAATTAAGTCAGTAAATAAAGGGAACATCTCTGTTTCAGCAGGTAAAACATTTCCAATATATGCCATGGAGCCATTTTTTTTCAATGTATTGTGTTGTTCTACCCCAGGGAACAGTTTGCTGGTGTTGATTTTATTTTCATTTTAATGCAGATAAAGAAAGTAACTAACCAAACTTGTTCCTGTGAGGAAAGCTCAGGTTTCAATGAGCACACTGATTGTGCAATCAGTCTGCATGTTTTGAAATAATAATCACCCATTTTGCAATTTGCATTTAGCAATAACCCATGTCTGAGTGCGGGTAATGCTTGTTTTACCCTGGTCAGCATGGTATGGTCATGAGGGCAAAGCCATTGTGACCAAACAAAGCTAACCACGGGTGACACAAACATCGTCCATGCACAGTCATGGGTCATTGCTATTGTACAACTGTATTCGTTTTGGGTAATATTATTTATTTATTTATTTTATTTATTTGCAGTTGGTTTACCAGGATAGTCCATTGGGCCAAAAAGAACCCGTTTTCAATGGAGTCCTGGGGAGAAAAGCTCCAGAACAATATAGATTACAGTAGGTATTATACATGCTTAAACATTATAAAACTTTCAAGTAGACAAATTCAAGTACAATGCACAACAATTACAATTAATTTAACAGTGTTAAAACTAAAAAGGATTATACATAAAATCAAAATTCTAATTTAAAATTCTACTAAAGTTATTTCATAAAGAGAGTTCTCCATGTGAGAGGAAGAGTGTAGAGTATTCTTACACATTCTATGGTAATAATAGGAATGTAAGAGGTATGTATAATGAGAGAGAAAAATCAAGGGTGTAAGCAGGACTAGGAGGAAAAGGGGATGTTCAGTGTAGTTAAGTAGGGTGGGAGCAAGAGCATTCCCACTGGGAAAGTAGATGTGAATGAAGAGATTTTTTGAACATGAAATGGTTAGAGATAGTACGGATAGATGGAGGTAGAGAGTTCCAGAGACATGCTAAGCCATGTGAAAGAAGATGTTTGCCTGGGGGACGGTTTGGTTTGTACACTTCTAATAGATGTTGGTTGTTGGACCTTAAAATTCTATCAGGTATGTGCATTTTGAACACAGAAGAGAGGGAGGGACAGAGGGAGGGTTTGAAAATTAGTTTATGTGCAAGGGATAGTTGTATGTAGGTGAGATTATTGGGTAGTTCTAGCCACTTTAGTTGTTGGAGAGAGGAGCAGTGGTGGGAGGAAGACTTTTGGTTGGTAGCAAACTTGGCGATTTTATTGTAGCAGGAGGAAATTTGTGTTTTCAGGGAGATTTGTAGGTTAGTTAGTAGTGGAGCTCCATAGAGAAGGGAGGGAATAAGAAAGGAAGTAGAGAGAGTGATTTTAGTGGCAGTTGTAAGGTAGAGCTTTTGTCGATAGAGCATCCCTAGTTTTTGATGGTTTTTTTTTATGTTTAGTTGTAGATGGGAGTTGAATTTTAGTTGGTTATCAATTTGGACTCCAAGTAATTTGGTCTCTGTCACTAGTTTCAGTGGAATGTTATTCTCACTAGTAATAGAGAATGTGTTTGTATTGAGAGAGTTGAGTTTAGTAGGGGTGAATGTCATTAATTTGGTTTTAGAGGTGTTGAGTGCTAGGTGATTTGTTCTCATCCATTGTTCAATGGTTGAAAAGGCATCTTGAGTTAGCTTTATGAGAGTAGGGATAGTTGAGGCAGCGCAGATAATGGTTGAATCATCTGCATATTGGATGATATTGGAGAGAGGGATAGCTTTGTGGAAATCATTTATAAATATATTGAAGAGGAGGGGACCTAATATGGATCCTTGGGGGACACCAGTTGGGGTGTTAAGAAATGAGGAGGTTGCCTTTTTCCATTTTACTGCTTGATATCTATTAGATAGATAGTTGTTGCAATTTTTTATTATATTGTGTGATTTGTTATGCGTTCTTCCACTCTGCTGTAGAAAAATAATTTTCTACACTTGGATTTCTTCTATATACTGGTTTATTTTTATAGAAATATTAAGCTGAAATTGTTCAATTAAAATAAAAAAAAGACAACTTCACAATTTTTCACAAAGTCTAACAAAACTCTGCACATCCTGTAAGAGTTAGTTCTAAGTTTCATCTTTGTTATTCCTAAATAGTAATCATTATTTCAGGAAGTTTTGCCTATCCCTTAAAGTTGTATTGCATTCTGAGTTTTTTTCCTTTTGGTAATATTTATTGCATCAAGTTGTCCTGTGAGTGTGTGAGTGTGTCATTTATTGTGGAATAACTCTCACCTGTCCCTGTTTTCCAAACTGTCTCATTTTTCATCATATTATTGGCTTGCTTCTTGGAAAGTCTGTAGTTTTCTGCCAAATTATTAATGATTGCAGTCACTAAATGACAGCCATCTGAGATTCAAACTTCATATTCTTTAGAAAATATATGTTAACACAAAATCCGTTAATAGGGTAACTACAAGTATACAAGTGCAGTACAATCTGTCCCTGAGTGTGTGCCTTCATCTTTTCATTATTTTTTACTTTATCCTTTATTCCTGTGCTAAGGGTTTTAGATCTATGTATTATGGATATAGTTATTTAGGGTTACACGTAGGAAAAAGTCAGGAAAAGACTGCAAAATGTATTAAACAAAATTTATTAACATCAATCGCTTTAATCCAGTAGTGGTCAGGAGTTCATCTAGGCCTTGTGAATTGTTGGACAAGCACTTGATGTTAATATTCTTATCTGCGGAGTCTTTTCCTAAAGCTTTTGTTTTTCACTTTACATTTACAAGTTCACTGCTAGTCTCCCTCTTTTTTTCTTTTTTCACTCATTTTTGTTTTGGTTGCTGCACTGTAAACCTAGGATGGTTACTAAGGTGCACAGCTGTCAGGTCCCGGCAGCAGCTATGAAGAAAATATTTTAAATTCCCATTTAATAAATAACAAAGTAGCTCACAAGTACCCCCTACAAGTATATGCCTTGCTGTATGTTCATAGCCTATTGGTACGGAGAAAACAAGTTTAACAGTCAGAATTCTTCTTGTTGGTTATGGTGATTTACAATAGGCATGCTAATTATTTTTCCAGTCAACGTGCACGTTTCTGAATATGAATGAAGTCTTATTGTATAATTAGAATTTAATGATGTCATGCAGGTTCATTATAGTACAATCCCTAGTGTGGGCAGTTATTGGGATATACAGAGTTATACATCATAGGCATTTGTCTCATGTAAGTCAGACAATCAAGACATCCAGCATCAACAGATGGACAAAGTGTGCACTTGATACTGACTAATGTGACTGAAAATAAAAATGCAGACCATCAGTATATAGGACTGCATTCTGGCTGCCTAAATTCACTAGGCAGAAATGATAAAAGATCCTAAGAGAACCTTGAAACACTGAGGAAGACCAGATGTATCTGTATAGTTTATCCTACATACCATACCAACATAGAGACAGAATGCCAGAAAGCAGCCCTGACACACAAACAGAGAAGATAATCAGTTAGTTTTCAACTCAAAAGTAATCAGTAATGGATGTTTAGCTCCATGTTATGGCTCTAGTCTTCTGACCTATAAATTAATATTACTTTAAGTACAATATACATTGCACACCCTCAAGGATAACCACTGATATGCTTTTGTTGTCCAATACTGCTGCCTAGTGTAAAGAAATTAGTATAGCCCATCAAATAAACTAATCTTACTAAACCATATGCTTAAAATAAAACTAACATATGACAAATAATGAAATGAAATGCTCCCTAAATTAGAGGAAGGTAATTAATAAGTGAACTGCAATGTCCTTGAGCCAATGATGAAATATTCAGCTGTATAACATATATGGCTGCTTGCACCTACCTAGTGCAATGAGGTGATGCTTTACTGTATGAAACATCAAAACAGAAATAGTGCATAGAGTATAATACAGAGATGCAAACCCATCCATGGAGTCCCATTACAAACAACAATATCAAGAATGAAATAGCAAACAAATAAAATGATTAAGAAACTAAAGCTTGAGATGTATATTTGGAAGAACATCTAAACAATGTTTACATTACATATTTATGTGATACAGGGAAATACTGTCAGTACATAAAACCACTGGTATCTTAGCAGCTCAGAAATATCCTACAGCAATCAGAAAGTAACTGATAACACCTCAATGCGAAGGCAAGATATTTAAAAGGTTTACATTTAATCATTCAATATTTAATGGGTGCTTTAAAAAAAGAAAAAAAGACCTACTGGTTGTTTAAAATTGCATGCTCACCTATTGATAAACAGAAAGGTAATCTTTAAGGATGGGGAACACTGGTTTTGCAGCCTAAGTAAATGGTAGGTTGAATTAATTTGATATTTAAAGGGTACAAACCTTAGAGCTATGCAGTTTGACAATCATAGTGCCAAGAAAAATAATTATGTCACTGATAGGGATCTAGTTTGTGTTTATAAACTAAGACCATGATGTTTTCTTTGTTCAGACAAGGATATAAATTGACAGGGAGTGGGTTTTGCATAATGTTTAAAATTTTCACCTCATACACCCAGGGTATATGGTTTGATACTGACCTTAGGTTATTAGCTAGGCTTAAAAGAACCATTCTGGGCAGTTAACTTAATATTCACCTGTGAACATATTTTGTTAGGAATAGACTGAAAAAAGAGGGATGACAAAAGGAACCTAATGGAATTAGTAAGAAAACATAGTTAAGTTTTGTTTTTATGTACTGATTTTGCAGCATTGGCAGTGAGAGGTGTTCTAAGCTAATAGGTTAGCTTTATCTGAGAGACGAACTTTACTGACAGTTACTTTGTTGTGGTAGTTATAATAAAATGTGGGATATAATGAGACAACCTACTACTCATGGGTAGTAATTTGAGAGTATGTTTGGCCTAAACAAGCGAGAATGGATAGTAGGACTTTACTAAGTAGCATCTGTTGGGTCCCAGCCAACACAGTATGAAATTTACAGGTACTTCAACTGTTAAGTTTAATAAATCATCCAGGCTGTGTCTATAACCTTAATATCTTTTAGTATGTAACAGAGGAAAACAGCCCAAACTAAGCAGCCATAGCAACTTCAATTGCAGCAAATTTGTAGAAGGAAGACTGCAGCTTCAGGGAAATTAGAACTTGCTGATTTAACTCACTCACCTCATTGGTCAGACTCAGAACTGGAGTTTGACATTTCCAGGCCTGATGAATATTCCTCTGAGGTATTGAGAACTAACGCATGACTAATAGCATTCTTAGAAAGCACTTCCTACTACTATAAACAGACAGTGCTACATCCACTTACGCAAACTTGCCAAGCAAGCTGTATGCAGTCATAAAAGTCTCTTGATGAATTCATACCAAACCTCACTAATAAAATCACCCAAAACGTCTGGAAAGAGGTCAAGCATTTTACAGGATAGAATAGCCTTCCCTCCATGAATTCATGTCCTCTTATCTTTCTGCCTCTGATTTCTTTTCTCATTTCAGCATCCTTCTCAGCCTTTTATCTAGCCAATCCCAAACTGCATCTGGCATTCCCACTTTCCCTCCATATACCCCTACATTCTACTTCATAATTATTACATCCAGGGACATCTCTGCTCTGGTTGAACAGATTAAACTTAATAGCCCCCACCAGTGCTGACAACCTTCACCCATGATTTATTTATTACAGAAGAAACAACATCATAACCCATTGAAACACATCTACAACCTGTGTATTACACTTAATAGTATGCCTAATATCTGGAAGAATGCAGTTATAATACCACACCCAATGAAACCCAGTCCCTCCAATCCATCAGGCCTTTGGTCCATTTGTGTTCTGCCTACCCTAGGAAAGATTCTATAAAACTTACTGTATATGCAATTCATTCAATACAGCAACTAATACTACCTTCTCTCTCAAAAGGCTAGTTGTAGTACATCCACAGCTACCTGTACACTCACCAACAACATTCTTCTTAGAATGGACAAAGGCCTGATTACTGGAGTCATTTTTATTGAACTCACCAGAGCCTTTGATCATATTAATCATTGATTTCTAGAAGTTGTATACAGTCAAACTGTTGAAGAAACCAAGGCAGGATGGATTCTACGATACCCTCTATAAAGTATTCACTCCTGTACAGCACCAGCACACCGTGATAATCCAAATATAGACTTTTTATTGAAAGACAGATAAAACCATTCGGTTGAGCGCTTTCATCAATAAGACTTCCTCAGAACAATGTTACTACATATAATACTTGCTTAAATACATTCTGTTCAAATCACATGGTAGTCCCATTAACATCTTAAAGTGCTAGTGCATATCATAAATAAAAATAAAAACATTTTTTCAATTATACACATCTTGTCACTATGTATAAAAATTAATGCTTCCTAAAAGCATGTTACCTTATATAAACTATATCATAACTATATATTAAAAACTTTGTATTAAAAACAGAATTAATTATGCATACGTTAAACCACTTTTACTATTTGATCTATGTTTTTATTTTTTATTTTTTAGTTTTTAGTTAATATGGGCTTCTAATATAGGTTTTATAGATAGGTATTCATTTAAACCTGGGGAGTCAGAGGCATTTAATTTAATTTGCCAAATGACCTCCTTTTCCGCTACTTTTTTCTTAATGTTTCCACCCCTGGGGTTGGCCTTGACCAATTCTAATATTCCAAACAGAAACCCCGTGCATTCACCATTTTCACTTATATGTCTCCAAAGGGCATTTCTATCATCTTTCTTTTGTATACAGTAAAGGTGTTCGTATATTCTATTTCTAAGGCATCTGGTTGTTTTTCCTACATAAAATGCAGTGCATTTTGTGCACTTAGCAAGGTAAATCAGATGCCTAGACCTACAATTGCCCTTTTCAAACCATACCTTGGTTCTGTTGATGTCCATTAATTCTAAACTTGGGACTGTTATAATGTGTTGGCACTGTCTACATGTCCCACATTTATATGTGCCCTTGGTGTTGAAATCTGAAGGTTGTTTTTTCCTTTCCAACAATTTCTTCATGTTATTCCCATTCTTGTATACACATAAAGGTTTCTCCCCCATAATTTTTGAGATTTCTCCATCTATCCTAGTGATGTTCCAATGCTTGTGTAATATTTTCCTGATTTCCCCACTGTGTTTACTATATTGTAATACACAAGCCCCACTGTATTCATCACCTCGTATCTTGTGGTCTGGACCCCCCTCTATTTCTACTTCCTCACTCTCAACCTCAAATGGAATGTCTCCATTGCCTAATAATGGCTTATACTTCCTACCCCATTCTCCCGTGACATACCTTATTGCGTCTTCCACTTGTGCTAGGGGGTATCCTCTATCTAAAAAGTACTCCCCTACTTTTTCTAGTTCTCTTTGTAAATCCTTCTTGTCTGATGTCATCCTAGCCACTCTTATGCATTGGCCCCTTACCAAATTCCTTTTCTGCACCATAGGGTGGCTACTTTGAAAATCTAAGTATGAATTACTGAAAGTCTTTTTCCTATAGATGTTAGATTTAAATCTCCCCTCCTCCAATATTATCCTAGTGTCCAAAAAAGGTATGGAATAAGAATCTTGACTGAAAGTGAATTTTATTTCTTCACTACATCCATTTAAATAAATCTTGAATTTCTCCAGATCTGCTTCATTACCATTCCAGGCGACAAAAATATCATCCAGGAAGCGGAAATAACATCCTAGGAAGGGAGCCCACTCAGAGTTCAATATGTACTCTTCTTCCCAGCTTGTCAAAAACAAGTTTGCAAACATGGGGGCACATGCTGCCCCATGGCCCTTTCTTTTGTCTATAGTATTTTCCTTCAAACATAATATAGTTATGGGACAATACTATATCCATGAACTCCGTTAATATTAATTTTCTCTCCCATGATAGACTACTTTTTCTATTTACTATGTCCTGAAACCTTTCCAATCCTTCTTCTTTGGGGATACTTGAAAAGAGGTCAACCACATCTATGGTGACCAACCATTTGGCTCCTTTTGCTATATCCGGTTTCAACCTCTTAAGGAAATCCCATGAATCTATTATGATTTGTGGGATGTTCCTATAAATAGGTTTAAGCCAACAATCTACCACTTTCCCAAAAGGGAATGTTTTGGAGAAGCTTCCCGAAATAATAGGCCTGAATGGGGGGTCTTGGATATCTTTGTGGACTTTTGGTATTCCTATGATAGTCCCTATAATCGGGTATTCCACTTTTAAATATTTATAAAGTTCACCTTCTATTCTTTCTTCTATTAATAGGTCTTCCAAAATTAAGTCCACCTTATGGTATCCTATATTCACTTCATTTAAAGATATAATATCGTATTTCCCTGATTTAGTTAATATATCAGTCATTTTACTTGTATATCTTTCATTATTGTATAATACAACCCCCCCTCCCTTATCGGGTTTCATGATTCTTAGGGAGTGGTCTGTTTGCATTTCATGTAATACCACTTTTTCCTGTTCACTCAAATTATGCCCATGTTTTCTGTTTCCTTTTTCCTTTCCATACTTGTAAATTTCATCAATCACCATTTTCTCATAAATGCCTAACAAATTGTTCAAGGGAGGTGTAAATGAACTCCTTAACCTAAATTCATGTCTCTGTAAACTAGGTTTGTCCTTAAAGAACAGTTTTAGGTTTAATTTCCTCACAAACTTTTTTACCTCTATTACATTATCCACTACATTCATCCTATCTTCCGGTATAAATTTCATACCCTTAGCTAGTAAGGAAAAGTGTTGTTTTTTTAACACCATATTTGTGTAATTATATATGCAAAATTCATTTCTTTTGCTTACTATTTCATTGACTTTTACTATACCATCATCATTCGTAACCGTTAATCTGTGTATTGCCTTTTCCGGTTGCCTCTCACTTTCTCCCATCTGTCTCCTTTCCTTGATGGGTCTTTTTTGTTCCAATCCCATTCCTCTCCTAAAAAATAATCTGCATTTTCACACCCTTGCCCCTGATAAAATTCCTTGTCTTCCCGTCTTGTATAAACTTCCTCCCCTAACTCTTGTTTACTCATATTGGTGGAATACTTTCTATTGTAGGCATTCTTCCTATATGCACCATTAATTTTGGTATTATTGGTTCTTTTCTCCCACCTATATGCGGAGCCATTTTTATATTGCTCAAGATCTCTTTGCATTTTTTTACTCTTCCGTTCATGCTGTTTAACTACCTGTGTCTCTACCCATGTATACTGTGATTCCAAAAACATTTCACATTCTTCATACATTAAATCATTCTGTATCTCATTATTAAGCTCCTCTAATTGAATTAACAGTGCACATATTTTTTTATCATTACATTTCATGATGAATTTCATGAAAGTAAATCCAAACTGGTCAAACATCTCTGTACATTCATCCTTAACACTGTCATCTAAATCGACTCCTATAGGAATCTTAAAAAATCTTAGCCCCATAGGGACTATTCCATCATCCATACACTTTTTTAAATAACTATTGTCCAACTGTATGCTTTTCAAAATTTTCAGTTTCTTTCCAAAATCATAAATACTGTCCCTTAAAGTTTTATCATTCCTTCTTTCCTCCTCGCATTACCCTCTTTGTAGTACTGTTTTTATGTCCACCTTCAAAATCTAGGGCAGCTGTTATAAAAGCGTTTAAATTGTACCTTGATGTTCTACATGATTTTTCCACGGCTCTCTTCACCATTCCTGTAGAATGCTCATTTGTGGCAAACGCATAGGTCTTTTAGGTACTGTTCTCCTCGGCTTTGCCCCAGAAATGTTATAGTCCAAAGGTGAATTGAGGATACTCTCGTTTCGTATCCGTTGACCTGGTTCGATATCCCCTTCCTTTTCCTTTCCATGCGAATCAATACGAGCACCAGACTCTGTGGATCCGCATTCTCCATTCCGTTCACTTCCTCCACTCCGACCACATGTACGGGTTGATGTCATCGCGTCCCTTCTAACGGCTCCTGCGTTGGGTTGTGACATCATCTCTATCAGCCTGGTGAGTTCCCCCCGCATGATCGCCATCTCGGACTGCAAACCTCTTATTTCCTCCTGTCTTGAAACCTGGTACAGGGCTCCCGAGAGCACCCCAGCACTACCACGTTATACCTCATACCATGCTTTTCGGCCCCAAAACTTGGACCGAACCACAAAAGGAGGGGGAGTATCGATATTCATCAAAGATACCCACACCTCCAGGTTGGTGGCAAAGCACGAAGCATCAGAGACTATCCATGTGCAACTAACAGTGGGTAAAACTGCCTTCCAGTTTATAGCCTGCTACAGACCACCCTCGCAAACCCAGGAACCCCACTCGGCCTCCCTGAGAACACTGGAAAATATGAAGGTCTCTCCAAACACCATTATATTGGGCGACTTCAACTACCCAAACATAGACTGGGAGCATTACTCTAGCTCCAACACCCTAGCCCAAAGGTTCCTAGAATTTATAAACTCAAATGCTATGGAACAACTTGTTACCACTCCCACAAGAGGGGAAACATACTGGACCTGATCATCACCAACATGGGGACTCTATGCTCCAGACCAGAAGTGTATCCCTCACTGGTAAGATCAGACCATAAACTAATCTCACTGGATATTCACATCCCGACCCCACCCCTGCCCAGAAAACCACAGTGAAAAACTTCTCTAAAGCAAATTTTACACTCCTCAAAACTGAGGTGGAATCCTTCAAAGCCCGGGCCTGTGGAAAATACAGCCCAGACCGCAGAATCCTTTATAAACACATTCTATGAACACCTTCAGGAATGCATGGATCATGCGATCCCAAATAAAACCAAGACCCAATCCTCCAAAGGCAGGCGTCCTGTCTGGTGGACCCCAGCCATAAACAAACTATACAATAGAAGGAGGAAGCTACTAAATGATAAAGCAAAATCCCAAAAGGGAAGGCATCACTGATCAGTATTAGCAAAAAACTATGGGCACACATAAAATTGTCTAAGGCCAGCTTCGAGAGAAAAATTGCACAGGACACTAAGGATAATCACAAGGCTTTCTTTAGTTATGTTAGGAACCTGGGTGGTAATTCCCAGATATGTTCAGAATTAGTCCAAAATGACAAAAAATACACCGAACCCACAGACATTGCCAACATCCTAGCTGACAGGTTCAGCGCAAACTTCTCCCCCCCCCACCAAAAGGGCAAATATCTATCCCAGCAGAGTGCTGCCCCCCTGACATCTCAGATGCTCAGGTAAGAGCCGCCCTCTCCCAAGCAAAAACACAGCATCAGTGGGACCAGATGGTGTCCCAGGCTGCGCCCTACATGAACTCAAAGAAGAGCTAAACCCAAACATAAAACTACTGTTCAATCTCAGCCTTACTACAGGATATGTGCCCAAAGAGTGGCGTACAGCAACAGTGGTCCTTCTCCATAAAGGTGGTGCCTCAACGGATCCTGGAAACTATCGCCCCATAAGCCTGACTAGCTTGGTCTGCAAAGCTATGGAAAGGATCATCATGGACCTCATAAATAAAGATATTGGGGACCTACAAACACTGGATCCTACCCAGTTCGGCTTTGTTAAGGGCAGATCCTGCCTCTTAAACCTGGTTGATTTCTTTAAAACAGTCACCAAGGCCATTGACGAGGGGAAGGTGGTCCACACAGCCTACCTGGACCTCGCAAAAGCCTTCGATACAATACCCCACTGGCATTATAGATAAGCTCACCAGCTTAAATATAAACCCCTATGTCACTAGATGGATTGCAAACTGGCTCAAGGACAGAACCCACACGGTTAGAATTGCTGGAGCCATGTCAGACTCCAAACCAGTTACAAGTGGTGTCCCACAAGGCTCAGTCCTGGGACCTCTCTTGTTCGGTATATATTTCTCGGAGGTACAGGCCAACACGGAAGGACTGTGGCTGACCAAGTTCGCAGATGACTGCAAACTGGGTGCCATAATCGACTCTCCAGCCGACACAAGCATCCTTCAAAAGGGCCTCATAGAAACAGACAACTGGTGCCAGTGCCATGGCCTCAAGCTAAATGCCAAAAGTGTATAGTCATCCGCATTGACAAAAACAAAGTCCCCACAAATTACCACATAGGTGGAAATCCATTAAGTACAGAAGAAGTAATTAGGGACCTGGGGACCCAAGTTGATAGCAATCTCTCATTTGACAACCACGTGGCCAAAGTGGTTAGAAAAACATTTTATATAGCCCACCTAATCATGAAGGGATTCACATCTAGATCAGGGAGGTCATCGTGCCTCTTTACTCATCCCTCATCAGGCCCATAATTGAGTACAATGCCCCTTTGGGATGTACCTTACCAGACACCTGCAGCAACTGGAAAGACCCCAAAAGTACCTCACCAAGAGGATCAAAGGGCTCAAACAGATGCCATATGCTGCCTGGTTAAAGAAACTCCAGCTCTACTCAGTGGCATACCACCTGTTCAGAGGCGATCTGTGCCTGACGTATAAAGCCATGTCCAACCCGGAATTAATGGACATGCTGCACCTCAGAAAATCCAAATCCCATCGAGCTACGGCTTGAGAGACTTGAACCTCAGCACTGAAATAAATAGGACATGCTGGAGGGACAGATTCATAACCCAGAGGCTCCCTTCACTCTGGAATAAAATCCCAGTCCAGGTTAGGCAGAGTCCCTCATTGACTCTCTTCAAGAGGAATCTTGATGAGTGGATGGGAGATCGTAGGTTTACCCCGGGTATCACTTCTGTGTCACTGTTAGATAGAGGCACAGTATACTAACCTCGAAAAAGGGCATAGCAAAATAAATTTAAAATGGGTGGCGAAAGCCAAACACATTCTGGCTAGGCTTATAAATGCCCTAGGGCAGATAGCCTAGTATGAACCTATGAACCTATGAACAAATCTGCGGTAAAATAATACCTGCTCATACCATGGATTATTAGCATTTATAACAAATTCATGTTCCCATTCTGCCAAGACCAAACTCGCATAGCTGTTAGTGCAGGGTGTTCCCATGGCAACACCACTGCATTAACAGTATATCATATCATTAAAACAAAAGACATTGTTGTGCAGAATAATCATCAGCAAATGCCTAATACATGTCATAACATCCTTCTCTAAGAAAGATTTATGAAGTTTTATACAATTTTTGTGTGTTATGGTTATGTCCTTTATATACGTTTATATTTTATATATACTTTAGTATGTGTTTTCACATATGCATATTTTTATTTTTATTTGTATTGAGAATGTGTTATGATGTATCAGGAAATGACATCTGTTGCTCTGTGATTCACCAGGAAATTGTATGGGCCATTTGAATTCTGCTGATTGGCTTATGACATTTTAAAAGTAGTATATATAGTTGTATGCATGTCAGTTAATGGTAAGATCTGATGAAGGAAATTGTTTTCTGAAAGCGCTTATCCTCTTACTAATAAATTATTTTATGCTTCTTGTCGTGGTGACCTTGCTGCTGTTTGTTTGGATAGTTTTTACATTTTCTACAGAATGTATTTATTTTTATTTATTTATTTTCCATTTGTTGATCGGGAGTGTCTGACTGAGCTAAAGCCCTTTTTCAGCAGAGGCCCGGGGAGAAAAGCTCCATCATTTTTATTTATTTATTTATTTATTTGCAGTTGGTTTACCAGGATAGTCCATTGGGCCAAAATGAACCAGTTTTCAGTGGAGTCCTGGGGAGAAAAGCTCCAGTAAGAAGGTTACAATAGGTTTTACATAAGATTACAATGTTTACAGGTCAACAAATTAGAGCAAGACATTTCATGTAGTATGGCCTGAGAAACAAGGTTACAAGTAGGTTTTAGGTTATATTACAATATTTTCCAATGATGCAGTTTAAAGCATAATGTTTCAAGTAGTACAGACCGGTGATGAAAGTTTCAGAAGATATAATACTGGTAATGAAAACATTTCTATACAAGTACTGAAAGGTCCTAAATATTGACTAAGCTTGAAATTATGACACATAATACAATTTATAAAAAGTTCGTTTAGAACAAGTAGAGAGAGTTTGAGTTAGGAGAGGCAGTATAGGAAGTTAGAGGAAGGGAGGAAAAAAGGAGTTTGCCAGTTTATATTATGATGGATGAGAACAGGAGCATTCCCACTGGGATATTAGGTGAGAGTGAAGAGAATTTTTGAAAGTGAAGTGGTTAGAGATGATACGAATGGATGGGGGTAGGGAGTTCCAGAGACGTGCTAGGCCATAGGATAGGAGATTTTTACCTGGGGGGCGAGTAGGTTTATGCAATTCTATTAGATGTTGGTTGTTAGATCTTAGTACTCTGTTGGGTAGGTGCATTTTAAAGGCAGAGGAAAGGGATGGACAGAGAAGGGGGTTGAAAATGAGTTTATGTGCAAGAGTCAGTTGAGCGTAGGTGAGATGATTGGAAAGTTCTAGCCATTTTAGTTTGTGGAGAGAAGAACAGTGGTGGGTAGATGATTTGTGGCTAGTAGCGAATTTGGCGATTTTGTTGTAACATGAGGAAAGTTATGTTTTAAGGGAAGATTGTAGATTAGTTAAGAGTGGGGCTCCATAGAGAAGGGAGGGGATAAAAAATGAGGTAGAGAGAGTGATTTTGGTGGAGGGTGTGAGGTAACGATTTTGTCGATAGAGCATACCTAATTTTTGATGGGGTTTTTTGATATTTAGTTGTAGGTGGGAGTTGAATTTAAGCTTACTATCAATTTGGACCCCAAGTAATTTAGTCTCAGACACCAGTTCAAGAGATTTATTGTTATTACTAGTGATATAGAAAGTGTTTGTATTGATGGAGGTGACTTTAGAGGGAGTGAATACCATTAATTTGGTTTTAGAGGCATTTAATGCTAGGTGATTTCTTTTCATCCATTGTTCTGTGATTGAGAATGCATCTTGTGTAAGTTTTTGCAGTGTGGGGAGGGATGTGGCAGAACAGATAATAGTTGAATCATCTGCATATTGGATGATATTTGAGAAAGGAATAGAATTTCAGAAGTCATTTATGAATATATTAAAGAGGAGAGGACCTAGTATGGAACCTTGAGGAACTCCATTTGGGGTAGCAAGGAAAGAAGAGGTGGCTTTCTTCCATTTTACTGATTGATATCTATTAGATAAGTAACTGGAGAACCAGTTCTGAGAAGAAGAAGATAGGTTTAGCTGAGAGAGTTTAGTTAGAAGAAGTTTGTGAGAGATAGTGTCAAAGGCTTTAGAAAGGTCAAGTAGGAGGGTAGAGACAATATGACCAGAGTCTCGGGCTTTGTTTACAGTTTCCAGGAAGGAGAGGAGGGCTGTCATAGTGCTATGACCAGGCCTAAAACCATGCTGTGTTGGAGTTAGTAGGTGATTGTCTATGAGATATGGTAGGAGTTGTAGTTGGATACATTTTTCTAGGAGTTTAGAAATGGGAGATAGGATAGCAATGGGTCGGGAATTAGTTGTATTGTTATTATTACCACCTTTATGCAAGGGTATGATGAAAGCCTTTTTCCAGATTTGGGGTACTATGCTTTCTTGGATAGAGCGGTTTATTAGGATACTGATGGGGTAGGCAATGGCTTCTGCAGCTGTGCTAAGAAAGTATGATGGGATGTTGTCAGGGGCATTAGATCCTGGCTTAAGTTTTTGAAGGAGTTTTTTTATGGTGGATATGGGTATAGGTTTGAAAGAAAAAGGAGAGGAAGGGGTAGGAAGGGTATTAGAGAGTGACGATAGTGGAGAAGAAGAGAGTGTAGTAGTAGGAGTGCAGGTAGAAGTGTTTGCAGAGGAAGTTGAGGGTGAAATGGAAGGAGTGGTGTTGTCAGAGAATGTTGAGGTCAATTTAGAAATAGAATTTATGAAGAAAGAGTTAAATTGTGTGGCCAAATCTATGTCGGGAGCACTGGGGTCTGGGCTGGGGTTGTCAATTTTGCCTGGATTGATAAGGGTGGCGACTCCTTTCCAGAATTTCTGAGGGTTTGTTTTATTGCTGTTTTGGAGTATGGAGAAGTAATTTTGTTGGTCAGTGATAATAAGCTTTTTGACTTTATTTCTGAGTGTTTTATATTCGTTATGAATGAGGGGAGACTTATTTTTGTGGTAGAGTGCCCAGAGTTTGTTTCTGCATTGCATGGTGACTAGAGTACTTTTTGATAGCCAAGGAGCAGTTTTGATTTTTATTCGCTTAGTCCATAGAGGAGCATGGTAGTCGAGAAGGTTTAAGAAGGTTGAGTTGAAGTGGGCAACGGCATTATCTAAAGGTAGAGTTTTTAGAATGTTCCAATTAATAACTTTTAAGGAGTCTGAGAAGGTTATAGGGTTGAAGTTTTTTGGTTGCGAGTAGTAATATAATTATGTGTTTGGTGTATGGGTGAAGGGAGTCGGTGTGTGAATGTGGGTAGGTGATCGCTAAGAGGGTCTGGAAGTGTACCATTATCAGAGAAATAATGAGGGTGGGAGACTAAAATCCAGTCTAAAATGCTGCCACTGGATAGGTTTTTGAGGGTGGGTTGTGGGTTGTGGAGTTGATTAGCTGTGAGAAGATATAAAGGTTGATGTTAAGAGGGTTTGTGGGAGATTGAATGGAGGACCAATTGATATTCATGTCTCCCAGGATTATTATTTCATTAGTAATGTTAGTGGATAGCCAGAACAGGATGTCTTCGAGTGTAGTAATGTTATCACCAGGGGGAATGTAAAGGGTGGCTATGCATATGTGTTTGTGTATATTAACCTGAAATAATGCTAGGAGTAATTCAGTATTATTGAATTGGGGAATAGGTTTGTTATATGGAGTAACTGATAAGGAAGATGAGTATAGGAGAGCTACTCCACCTCCTTTTTTATGGGTTCTGTCTTTTCTTATGATTGAGTAATTGGATGGTGTTATCTCAGAGTCTTTTATGTGGGGTTTTAACCAAGTTTCAGAGATGGATAGAAAGTCTGGTTTGTTGTGTGTGAGCCAGGCATGGAGATTTGGGATTTTGTTCACTATACATTGGGAGTTTAGGGAGGTGAATAGTATGGACTTATCTGTAGTGGATGAGGTGTTGGGACCAGGATTAGGGTGAATATCTCCGGATAATAGTGTAGTAATTAGATATAGGATTGGGTTGGATAGATATTTGGACTGTTTAGAATATGGGTTAGGCTTTATTATGGTGATGAGGGGTGTGTTAGTTGCTCTGGTGGTAGAATGTTTATGAAGGGTGATAAGTTTATAAGGGAAATATAGATGGTTGCTTATATCGTATAGGTGAGGAGATATTATGGTGTGAGAGTTTGAGGGAGGTGAGTTGTGATGGTTGGTTACATGAAAGGATTGTGAGTGATTAATATGATTGGTCTGGGTGAGGTAGTAGATATAGGATATGTTGAGGAGAAGTAAAAGCAGAGTGGAGAAGGTGGAAGGTTTAGAAATCATAATGATGAAGTAGTTAAAGCTGGTTCTTGAGAGTTGGTATGTAGTTGCTGAGTAAACTATAGGTGTAAGAGTGCTGTATGTATAGAGGTGTAGCTATGTTTCTAATTATTCTGATGGAGTGGAGATTTTGAGTAATGTTTAAGTATTGGTGGGGTTTGGGAGTGGGTGTTGACTGAGAAAGGAGACTAATTGGCTAGGACGGGTTTTGTAGGTGTGTTTAGTGATGATTGTTATGGGTGGGGTAAGAGAGTGGGTGTTGACAGAGATGTGGAAACTAGTTGGCTAGGAAGTGTAGTGGGTGTGGTTATGAAGGTATTAATGTAGAGGTGCTGGGGGCGGGTGAGAATTGGGGGCAGGGTAGGGGAGCAGAGTGAGCCCGCAGGGTGAACGGAGCTGGTAGAGCCAAGGAAGGTAGAGCGAGAACCTATCAGTGGGATGTTGGTAGGAGAAGGTAAGTACAGGGGACAAGGATTTAGAAGGATAGAATGGCCAAAGATGTTTGAAAAAAAAGGAGGGAGAAAAAAAGAAATAAGAACTTGTAGAGAATAGTAAGGCAAGTAAAGTGAGAGATGTGGGAAGTCAAGAGTAGTGGAGAGAGGGTGCCATCTAGTGGACAAAAGCTAGAGTGCACCTGTGATTCCACCAGAGTAAATTCCTTGAGCTGAGAGTGTTGAGGAGAGAAGGGGACTAGTGTAACTAAGGAAGCTAGAAATATGGGGGGGGGGGCTGAGTTGAGAAGGGTTTGGCTGCTGGCTTTCCTGGAAAGGGAGCGTGCTGAACCTAGCAGGGTTTTAGATAAATATGGTATTACAGAGGTTTAGCAACAGTTACACATACTTATTTAGTTCCTTCTAGGAGAAGCTAGTTCAATTCCCATAAAGGGGATGTATCATCAGAGCTTGTTTTTAATGCTTTAGGAGTGGGCTTCCAAACCAGGCTTAGTCACAGAGGGAGAGCAGGGCAAGGAGGCTGGAGAGCAGGAGAGAATGTAGAGAGAAAATTGTATTTTAGTAAGCAAATCTGTTACAAGTTGGCTCTCTACAATAGCATTGCACTTTGTAAATATTAGTAAAAACCTGTAGTTTAGTAAGCAAATCTGTGACAAGTAGGCTCTCTACAATAGCATTGCACATTGAAAATATTAACAACAAAGCTTCAGATATGTATTATTGTTCTAGATTCAATTAAGTTGCAGTAAGAGACAAGTACAACAGTACAACAGAATAAACCAGCTAGTAGCAATAAATGAAATTACAACATGACACCTTTTGTTAAGGGCCTTAGGGGCTGCACTGTGACTGTAATGCTGCTACTCCTAAAACTAAGGGTACTCTAGCATGGAGAAAGTAGTGTAGCCACTAAAAGCTACTATTTTAAGGAATTGAAAGTTAGTTTGTTTGCTAATGAGTTTATGCAGTATAAAGTCTTTCTAGAGGAAAACCAGAGTTACTTTGGTTGATTTATCTCAAGTTTGATAAGTGGAATGCAGTTTTATAGTTTATTTCAGTTTAGTTTTGAGATTAGTTGGTGTATGCAATACACACTTAACCCGCATATGTGCAGGGGTTGGCGTTGTAAGAAATAATTAGACCAGCACGTTCAAATAATACAGCAATCATAGGCCAAAAAAATCTATACATAACAGTAAAGAATTTACTAGAAGTTACAAGTTATAAACAGATGCTGACAAAAAACATAGAAAATACAATAAACAGATGGATGAGCAACAGAAAAAATATAATTTGTTTGTTAAATATATAAACTAATCTCAGGTTCAGTAAGCACTGTATAGCAATAGTTTGGGGGGTTGCATAAGAAAATTAGCTAATCTATGGTTCAGTAGGCTAAGTATGAGGAAGGATTAGAAGGTTTCATAATAAAACATAAGATGCAAGTTGTTCAAGGCTGCAAGTTGTGCATGCTGATTTTTGTGAGATTAAGTGAAAGAGAAGTGCGTGGGTAGGTGGAGGCAGTGGCGGCTGGTGACTTCAAATCAAAGGGGGCTGCAGGAGACAGCTGAATGGGTGGGGTCAAGGGGAAGGGTGTGGCTAACTAGAAAGGGGAGGAGCTATGCTCAAAACCACAAAAATTAACTTTAATTAAATACACTGCCCTGGGTGGCAAACCATCATTATGAGAGTCCAATCAAGACAAAAATAAGTGTAGAAGAATAAAAATATTTCAATGCATTGGCTGCATGACAGCTTACCTAATATCTAGATGGAAACAAAAGGTTGTGAGGCATGAAAAAATAAATTACTTTTTAAATACATTACTGGAATGCCAGTCAAAATCAAGTACAAGAAAAAACAGAAGCACTCAACTCAAACCACTTCTCCTTGCACTGCAGTTCTAATTATAATTTATATTCAGCTTTATTAAAGTACCAAGTAACATGCTGAAAGTAGAAATCTTGGTGATGCCCCCACTTGTAAAAATGTTTCTTATCCAAAAAAGACCTGCTGCCTGACAACTATCTACTTGTTTCATGGGAAAACATGTAAGTAAAAAATGAAAAACAAACAAGAAACAAGCTCAAGATACATTGCTTAAAGGATTACTGTACAGGTTATGGACCACACATGATTGGCATTCTGTTTAGTTTACGGGTAAAGTCTGTAGAGATGACTGGAAGTCTCCAACAAGTGTAATGAGCTTTTTAAAATAATGGAATCCTGTCCTTTAATACCCAAGGCTTATACATTATCTAGTCAAGTATTCTCTGCATGGCAACAGCAGAAAGGCTTTCAATGTTGGCAATTCTTTAACAGTATGCTTATTAAAGCTTACTTGCATCTTACGATCTCAGACAAGCTTACCTTAGGGTCATTAAAGCATTGCTACTTAAACACAGAGCAACAGGCACTTTGAGTAATAAGCATAAATCAACAGTACAAAAATATGACAGAAACCAGACCTTTCTGCAAAATCAAGGACAGATGAAAAGCCACTGTAGTACTTGTGTCTACCTTGGATGGGGGGGACACACTGCACATTTACACTGCATAACTACTCCTTGCCTTGCTTGGACACATCCAGAGTCACTACATGGTGGAGTGGGGTGCAACAAGTATGTCACAATTTGAAATGTCTCTGGCTGACTGTGATGGCCCTGACACATTTGTCATACCTCTCAACCTCAGAGCAAGAAATCTGGACAAAGCCATACACAGAAGTGGGACAAATGCCCAAAAATAAGGACAATTTTTAAATATTGCTCTAATAAACTTAGAAAGATAATATAATAGGTCTTGCATTAGTATGACTTTTCTGAAGGGTATAAATTCTGAAACTCAAATGTCTGTCATTATTTTCTAACTTCAGTCTTTAGTGATTTGTCACTAATTTGCCAAAAAACACAATTTTATGAAAAATGGACCAAATGTGATGCAAAAATATAAAATACCCACACAATACAGCTGGGAACCTGTCAAAGAAGGGACACTTTAATATTAGTACTGCTAACTTGAGCAGCTGACAAAATAAAAGAATCTACATGCATTTCAAGTAATCTATAACTTTGATTATTACAGTTATTTCTTAATTGTAAACCCTCCATGTTTTCTTCCAAACTTGCTATTTTGCGGAGGGATTATTAGGGGGAAGAGCAACATTTTTTGCCAAAATCGGGGACAGTTGAGAGGTTGGCTATGCCTAATTCTGTAAAGCAATTTATTTGCATCTACCTCTCAACCTGTTAATGCAGTAAATCTGAACAAGGCCAAATATATTGGGGGAACATATAAACAGTACTAAAACTTGCTCTTGTATAAATTGAGACAGTTGATAGAATAACAGTTCTTACTTTAGCATGCATTTTTCTGAAGGTTATGAAGTCTGAAACTCAGTGTATCGTTATTTAGTGACATAATTTCTAAATGATTTGCCAGAAAACTACAAATTTTATGAAGAACAAACCAAAAATAAGAAGCAAAAATCTATTCATTCTTTGAAAATCTGGACAGTTGGGAGGTATAGTTCAGCTGGGCCTGTCTGAGTTTGCTGCCCTTCCCCCCTGACAAAATCATGGTTGAATGGAGCCTCTGCAGCCATTCCAATGAACCATTACTTGGCTATTTCACTCCATTTACCATAAACACTAATGTGCATACTGCTTTACTTCTATGATGAGTTGGACTTCATTTGAAAGTTTTATTTTGTATTTTACAGCACAAACACTAAGTCATCTACTAAACAAAGCAATGCAGTCTCACAATGAAAACTTAGCATTAAAACTTCTCTGCCCTTGAAACTCACATTCATTGAAACAGCATTGAAACCCACATTCAAAGAAAATACATTTTGCCAGTGGCAGATAAAGATTAATTGTGTGCTGTTTTCAAATCATAGGCCCCTTGCATATGAAACATACATGTGCTCTTTGATACACCTTCCTCATTGTACTAAATTATATTCCTTGTACACTATATTACAGTTGTTAGAGAGTGTTTTAAATTTGTTTTGAACATTTTTCCAGTAAGCAATGAAACAAAATGCATGCACCCATAATGACAAAACTGCCCAGTTCAGAACATTTATCATAAAAGTCTACTCAGACTTCCACAGTCCACCATTATCAGTAAATATGCACAATTCTACAGTCCACCATTATCAGTAAATATGCACAATTCTACAGTCCATTATCAGTAAATATGCACAATTCTACAGTCCATTATCAGTAAATATACACTATCTCTGAAGAAGTAAAAGTCATCTAAATAATTCCACATTAAAGAAATCTGTAACTAATGAAGAGGTTGCTGCTAGCAAACACCTTTATATTTCATGGTTTCATCAAAAAATAAAGTGTCTGTTGCCCCTCAGGAATAAATTGCCTATATTACATTAAAAAAATGATAAGCTAGTAATATTGCAAGAGGAAATGAATGGCATACTGATAACGGACTCATAGTTAGTATCTTCACCAAGGAGAACATTCTCAGTACGGCAGCATCCACCCCTTGTGGGAGTAGAACTCACAGCCTTCTGCATTAAAGGCAAGTACACAACCTGTTATGCTATTAACAAGGCAAACCAACTTCACTTAAGCAACACTAAACTTCTGTTCCCCTGCAGCTCTCAGCTTCTTGTAAAATCTACTCAATACTCAACTTCGCAGCACAAGAAAACTGGAAAAAGCCAAAATGTATTTGGGGGAGGGTCAAAGCCCAAAACCAGGGACACAAACATTGCTTGTATAATCTTGGAAAGTTGCTAGAACCATACATTTTACTGCCAAGCTCCCTGTGCAAAACAGTCAGAGCAACATACCACTACGCCAAATCAGCTGCTTTGTAAAAGAGGAAGACTGAAACTTAAATGGCTATCATTTAGTGAATTCAGTTCTCACCATAGCTGTCAACCTCTTAGTACAAAACATCTGGACAAACCCAGTAAGGAGGGAATACAGCCCTCAAACATTCAGTGAATTCAGTTCTTGCCATAGCTGTCAACCTTAGCACAAAAAACCTGGACAAAGACAATAATGGGGGAATACAGTCCCAAAAATTGGGACAAATTTCAAATATTCATCTTATAAACTTAGAAAATTGCTAGAATAAAAGGTTGTGTTATGGTTGTGTTACTATGTATTTTCTGAAGAACATGAAGTCTGAAATTCAAATGCCTGTCAATTTTACTGCTGACAGAATAAAAACAATTTTCAGCAGAGACCCAGGGAGAAATACTGCAGACACGACTTTGTAAAATGACAGGGCACCAGAGCAAATCCACACAAATACAGGGAGGAGATGCAGACCACACAGAAGGCACCCCAGCCAAGAATCAAACCAGAAAACCTATAGCTGTGAGGCAACAATACTACCACTGCACCATCAAATATGCAAGGACTTAAACATTCAGAAACCTGAAGTATAAAATTCAAATGCCTGTCAATTTTATTTAACATTTGTTAATCAGGACAGTCTGACTTGGAGCAAAAAAAAAATTTCAGCAGAGGCCCAGGAAGAAATAATGCAGACATGTCTTTGTAACATGGGAGGACACAAAAGCAAACCCACACAAACACAGGGAGAAGATAAAGACCCCACAAAGAAGGCACCCCAGCCAAGAAGCAAACCTAAAAACCTACAGCTGTGAGGCAACAATGCTACCACTGCACCATCAAATATCAAGCATTGCAACATTTACAAACCACAGATATTATGAGGAACAGATCAGATCAAATATAAGGCAAAAATCTACAGTTTTTTATTTTACAAATGGTGGTGGGTAGGGAATTCAGGTCTTTAACACCTGCATACAAGGTACAGGGTTCAAGCCTGAGGTATTCCCTACCACACACACACACACACACACACCTGTAGTAGCAAACCACAAAAACTAAATATACTGCCCTGGGTACCAAACCGTCATTATGAGAGTCCAATCAAGACAAAATGAAGTGTAGAAGAATAAAAATATTTCAATGCATTGCCTGCATGGCAGCTTAATATCTAGATGGAAACAAAAAAGGTTGTGAGGCATGAAAAAATAAATTACTTTTTTTAAAATACATTAATGGAATGCCAGTCAAAATCAAGTATAAGAAAAACAAGCAGCACTCAACTCAAACCACTTCTTGCACTGCAGTTCTAATTATAATTTATATTCAGCTTTATTAAAGTAACAAGTAACATGCTGAAAGGAGAAATCTCTGATGCCCCCACTTGTAAAAATGTTCCTTATCCAAAAAAGACCTGCTGCCTGACATCTACTTGTTTCATGGGGAAAACATGATCAAAGTAAAAAATGAAAAGCAAACAAGAAATAAGCTCAAGATACATTGCTTAAAAGGATTACTGTACAGGTTATGGACCACGTGATTGGCATTCGGTTTATGGGTAAAGCCTGCAGAGATGACTGGAAGTCTCCAAGTATAATGAGACTCTTAAAATAATGTAATTCTGTCCTTTATTACAAATACTGGCATATGCATTTCTATACCCAAGGCTTATACATTATCTAGTTAAGTATTCTCTACATGGCAACAGAAAGGCTTTCAATGTTGGCAATTCTTTAACAGTATGCTTATTAAAGCTTACTTGCATCTTACAATCTCAGCCAAGCTTACCTGATGGTCATTAAAGTATTGCTACTTAAACACAGAGCAACAGGCACTTTGAGTAATAAGCATAAATCAACAGTACAAAAAATATGACAGAAACCAGACCATTCTGTAAAAATCAAGGACAGATGTAAAGCCACTCTAGTACTTGTGTCTACCTTGGATGGGTGGGATTCTCTGCACATTTACACTGCATAACTACTCCTTGCCTTGCTTCGACACATCCAGAGTCACTACATGGGGAAATGGGGTGTAACAAGTATGTCACAGTTTGAAATGTCTCTGGCTGACTTGTGATGGCCCTGACACATTTGTCATACCTCTCAACCTCAGAGCAAGAAATCTGGACAAAGCCATACAAAGAAATGGGACAAAGGCCCAAAAATAAGGACAATTTTTAAAATATTGCTCTTATAAACTTAGAAAGCTAATAGAGGTCTTGCATTAGTATGAATTTTCTGAATGGTATGAAATCTGAAACTCAAATGTCTGTCATTATTTTCTAACTTCAGTCTTTAATTATTTGTCACTAATTTGCCAAAAAACACAATTTTATAAAAAATGGACCAAAAATGTGATGTAAAAATATAAAATAGCAACACAATACAGCTGGGAACCTGTCAAAGAATGGACACTTTAATATTAGTACTGCTAACTTGAGCAGCTGACAAAATAAAATATCTACATGCATTTCTGAAATAAAAGTAATCTGATTATTACAGTTATTTCTTAATTATAAACCCTCCATGTTTTCTTCCAAAATTGCTATTTTGTGGAGGGATCATTAGGGGAAGAGTAACATTTTGAGTCAAAATCAGGGACAGTTCAGAGGTTTGGCTATGCCTAATTCTATAAAGCAATTTATTTGCATGTACCTCTCAACCTGTTAATGCAATAAATCTGGAGCCAAATATATTGGGGGAACATATAAACAGTACTAAAAATTGCTCTTCTATAAACTGGGACATAAATCTGGACAAGGCCAAATATATTGGGGGAACATATAAACAGGACTAAAAATTGCTCTTCTATAAACTGGGACAGTTGATAGAACAGGTCTTACTTTAGCATGCATTTTTCTGAAGGTTATGAAGTCTGAAACTAGTGTGTCATTATTTAGTGACTTAATTCCTAAATGATTTGCCAGAAAACCACAAATTTTATGAGGAACAAACCAAAAATAAGAAGCAAAAAATCTATTCATTCTTTGAAAATCTGAACAGTTGGGAGGTATAGTTCAGCTGGGGCTGTCTAAGTTTGCCGCCCTTCCCCCTCACAAAACCATGGTCGAATGGAGCCTCCCAGCAGCCATTCCAATGATCCATTACTTTGCTATGTCACTCCATTTACCATAAACACTAATGTGCATACTGATTTACTTCTATGATAATTTGAACTTCATTTGAAAGTTTTATTTTGCATTTTACAGCACAAACACTAAGACATCTGCTAAACAAACTTGGCATTAAAACTTCTCTGCCCTTGAAACTCACATTCATTGAAACAACATTAAAACCAACATTCAAAGAAAATACATTTTACCCGTGGCAGATAAAAATTAATTCTGGGCTGTTTTCAAATCATAGGCCCCTTGCATATGAAACATACATGTGCTCTTTGATACACCTTCCTATTGCTTTGAACATTTTTCCAGTAAACAATGAAACAAAACTGTCCAATTCAGAACATTTCCATCATAAAAGTCTACTCAAACTTCTACAGTCCACTATTATCAGTAAATATGCACAATTCTACAGTCCACCATTATCAGTAAATATGCACAATCTCTGAAGTAGTAAAAAAGTCATCTAAATAATTCCACGTTAAATAAATCTGTAATGAAGAGGTTGGTGCTAGCAATCACCTTTATATTTCATGGTTTCATCGAAAAATAAAGTGTCTGATGCCCTGAGGAATAAATTGCCTAAATTACATTAAAAATAAGCTAGTAATATTGCAATAGGAAATGGATGGCAAACTGATAACAGGCGCATAGTTAGTATCTTAATTTTCAGTACGGCAGCATTCACCCCTTATGGGAGTAGAACCAACAACCTTCTGCATCAAAAGCAAGTACACAACCTTTGCTATTAGCAATGTGAGCTGACTTAGCATAAGCAGCACTAAACTTCTCTTCCCCTGCAGCTCTCAGCTCCTTGCAAAATCTACTCAATACTCAACTGCATCTCAACCGCAGCACAAGAAGTCTGGAAAAGCCATATTTATTGGGGTGGGTCAAAAGGGCAAAAACCAGGGACGCATTAAACATTGCTTGTATAATCTTGGAAAGCTGCTAGAATAAAATGCTGTGTTACCACCATACATTTTACTGCCAAGGTCCCTGTGCAAGAGTCAGAATAACATACCACTATGCCAAATCACCTGCTTTGTGAAAGAAAAATGCTGTGTTACCACCGTACATTTTACTGCCAAGGTCCCTGTGCAAAACAGTCAAGAGCAATATACCACTATGCCAAATCAGCTGCTTTGTGAAAGAGAGGAAGACTGAAACTTAAATGGCTATCATTTAATGAATTCAGTTCTCACCATAGCTGTCAACCTCTTAGCACAAAACACCTGGACAAACCCAGTAATGAGGGAATACAGCCCTCAAACATATTCAGTGAATTCAGTTCTTGCTATAGCTGTCAACCTTAGCACAAAAAACCTGGACAAAGCCACTAACAGGGTATTACAGTCCCAAAAATAAGGACAAATTTCAAATAGCCATCTTATAAACTTAAAAAATTGCTATAATAAAAGGTTGCGTTACTATATATTTATTGCTAAAATAAAACACTGTTTTACTATGTATTTTCTGAAGAATATGAAATCTGAAATTCAAATGCCTGTCAATTTTACTTCTGATGGAACAAAAACAATTTTCAGCAGAGGCCCAGGGAGAAATACTGTAGACACATGTCTTTGTAAAATGGCAGAACACCAGAGCAAATCCACACAAACACAGGGATAAGATGCAGACTCCACACAGAAGGCACCCCAGTCAAGAATCAAACCAGAAAACCTATAGCTGTGAGGCAACAATACTGCCACTGCACCATCAAATATGTAAGGAACTAAACATTCAGAAACCTGAAGTCTGAAATTCAAATGCCTGTCAATTTTATTTAACATTTTTTAATCAGGACAGTCTGACTTGGAACAAAAAAAAAATTCAGCAGAGGCCCAGGAAGAAATAATGCAGACATGTCTTTGTAACATGGGAGGACACAAAAGCAAACCCACACAAACACAGGGAGAAGATACAGACCCCCACAAAGAAGGCACCCCAGCCAAGAAGCAAACCTGAGAACCTGCAGCTGTGAGGCAACAATGCTACCACTGCACCATCAAATATTAAGCATTGCAACATTTGTAAACCACAGATATTATGAGGAACAGATCAGATCAAATATGAGGCAAAAATCTGCAATTTTTTTACAAATGGTGGTGGGTAGGGAATTCAGGTCTTTAACACCTGCATACAAGGTACAGGGTTCAAGCCTGAGGTATTCCCTACCACACCACCATGAGCCTAACCACCAGTATATTGCACCAGGGGCATTTACACACACACACACAGTCCCTGTACACTTACCTGGTCCTGTAGTACACCCCTGTCCGCAAAACCACCATTAAATCCAGGTCCCTGTCCGCAAAACCACCATTAAATCCACAAAACCCCCGACGAGTGCAGCTGAAAAACCCGCGCAAATCCGACCTTGCCCGTCGCGAGATCTTCCCCTGCAGCAAGCCAATCCAGACCCGAGATCCTTCTCCTGACTGCCGACCTTGCAGTCCGACCCCGACGCTTTTCCCCAGCGAGTTCCCAGGCAGTCTATGCAGTTTAAAACTGCATAGACTTGTGGGAGCGCTCCTGTTCACGTGTCTCAATCAGGACTGCTGCTGAGACAATCTGCGCATGCTCCATGCTCCAGACTGTCTCAGCAGCAGTCTGGACTAGTGCGCATGCGCGAAGTCCGCGAAATTTTAAAATATTTTTTTCTTATTTTTTTCTTTTTCTTTTTTTTCTTTTGTTAGTTTGAAGTTGAGGGGGCTGCAGTCCGGCAGTCCAATAGCACGGGCCGCCCCTGGGTGGAGGTCAGGGAGGATGCATACACTGGCAGATCCAGTGTTTTATAAGGTAGTATTTGGTGGCTAATTTGAATTGTTTGGGGTGGGTTAGGTTCTTTATTTTGAGTTGAAGTTTGTTCCATGCAATAGAGGGGTGGTAGCTATATCTGTCCTGGATTTTGGTTTGTGGACATTTAATAGGTCTTGAGAAGCACTTTGGAGATGTCTGGTAGGGGAATGGTGGGAGATGAGGGGTGATAGACTTGGGCAAAATTCAGGCTGATATAGAATGGAGTGTATGATCTGAAGCTGAGATTGTAGTAACATATGAGGTAGTTCAAACCAGTTCAGGTGTTTTAAGGCGAGACAGTGGTGGGATTTATATGGTTGTTGTGTTGCAAATCGAGCAATCTTATGATAGGTTGATTCTAATTTGGTTAGTAGGGTAGTGTTCAAATTTGTCAGTATTTGGGAACAATATGTTAGGGGTAGAAGGTAGGCATGAATAAGAGCGATTCTAGCTTCAGGGGTGAGGTATTTTTTTTGTTTCTATACAAGAGACCAAGCTTTTGGTGGTTTTTTTTTGATACAATAGTTAATGTGTTGATCAAATTTTAGTTGGTCATCAATGGTAATGCCAAGTAGTTTTGTGCTAGTTTCGACTTCTATATAAGCATTGTTTAGGGATGTTATAGAGAAGGAAGATTTGATATGGTTTGCAGATTTTGGCAGGAAGAATTGCAATTTTGTTTTTTTGGGGTTGAGGATGAGATGGTTATTAGTCAGCCATGTCTCAACAGCATTGAAGGATGTTTGGGTAGTTGATATGCGTTCAGAGAGTAAGTCAGCAATGGTGATGACTCTGGAGTCATCAACATATTGTACGAGGATTGACTGAGAACAAGAGGTATGAAGTGAGTTAGTGAAAATATTAATGAGCAGAGGCCCAAGAATAGATCCTTGGGGGACACCGGTTTTAACTGATAGAGGGTTGGATAGTACAGACTCCCATCTTACTGCTGTCTTTCAGTGAGATAGCTAGAGAACCATGAGATTGCATCAGGGGAGAAGTTTTAGTCTGTAAGTTTTTTAGTAGTAGAGTGTGAGAGACAGTGTCAAAAACCCTTGAGAGGTCAAGGAATAGGCAGGACATGAGTTTATTGTTGTCTTTGGCTAGACGTATAATGGTGAGAAAGGATAGTAGAGCTGTGGTTGTGCTGTGCTTGGGGCGGAAGCCGTGCTGTGTGGGGGTGAGTAGATTTTCCTGTGTGAGATAATACATAATTTTTTTGTGTATACATTTCTCTAGGACTTTAGAGAGAGGGGAGAGGATAGTGATAGGTCTGAAGTTAGAGATCTCTGTGGAGTTACCTCTTTTATGTATAGGAAGAGTGTAAAACTGTTTCCAGATAGATGGGACTTTGGACTCAGAGATGGAGCGATTGATTAGGATAGATATAGGCATAGCAATGGAGTGTGCAGCAATCTGGAGAAAATATGAAGGGATATTGTTAGCAGATGCAGAGTAGGGTATGAGCTTAGAGAGTAAAGTTTTGATATAGTTAGTGGAGACAGGCTTGAGAGAGAAGGAGTTTACTGAGTTAGTAGTTGAAGGGGGTACAGCGGGGTTTCGTTCCTGCAGTGCTGTGTTTTGCTGTTATACTGTGTTTTCTTCTTCACACTGAGGAACACATGGCAGTGCTACCTCAAAAAGAAACAGAAGTAGAGCTGGATTATCGACCTAAATTTACTTAAGTCTATGTCTGAAAGGTGTAAAGGACTTTACTGCTAATCCACTGATTTCTCTGCATTTGAATTCTACTCATGCAGGTAATACTGTTAATGTACCTCTAACAGAGTCATTTTATAATGGATTGTATGAGCTTGAGAAGAACTTATACAATTTGAAGCATTTACAGTGGCAACACATGCATTTTGAAGCATGCTTGCACTTTAGAATTATACCTAAAGGGCTACGTGTTCTCCGTATGCTCATCTGTGGAGAAAAACACCCAGATTTATTGGCTAAATGGCAACATATTAACTTATACTGCAGTTACAAGTATATTGAACTCTTAATTGAGTTCTTTCTGCCACATGAAAAGGAACTTATTGAGTCATTACATTCCCATCTGCTAAATAATTATGCTAATGAAGAATCGTTATCTAAGCTCAAAGCGCTTTTTCAAAAAATAGCACTTTATTACACGTAGCTTCAACAACAGAAATCTAGAAAGCTGGAACATGATTATTCTGATTTTTACATCAGGGAATATTTTTGTTTGGCCCAAATGTGGACTTTGTAGGACTGAATCAGTGAATGAGCATACAGCCTTGTGACGAGGTACACTTATTACAGAAGCAGCCTCTTTTCAGCATCCAGCATCAGGCCTGGTTGTGGGCCAGACTACATCCAATTTGGTTGTAACCAATGGAGCAGGTGCTGTGGAAGCAGAGGTTTCTACACAGTCAGTTAGTGGAGCTTGTTTGACATCGTGGCTACTTCAAATATTTCAGCTGCTAACATATCTGTGATGGGAGCTAGGCCCAAAACAGGCACTATATTTTTTCCAATAGTTCCCCAGCTACCTGTGCAGGTAAAGATGATAAATCCATGGAATATGAGGGAGAAGCTCACATATTAGGGAAGGAAGAAAAGGAGGCTATCGACGGACAGCCTACACTAAGAGGTACTGATTTAGTTGTCAATTTATCTAGTAAGACATTGACTCAGTTACAGTTACGAGTCTTAAATAAAGGTTTATCATTTGTTCCTGCCAAATCAGCTAGATTGAGAGATGAAGTGATTAATTTAAAGTCTACTTGCAAGAACTGTTGCCCTACGCATTAAATTTGGCAATACTGCAGCTAATAATTCTTTGTTTATGCCCAAGAAACCTAGTACTTACATGGCCAGCAGCCATCCTGTTATAGAAACTTTTTTTGGCTGTGAGAGAGAGATTGAGGAAGTACTTACTAATTCACGCAGAGCTGGTCACTTTAACTTATCTTTACATGAGTGAGAAGCCTTAAATAATTTAATACATGACAAGGACATCACTGTGAGACCAGCAGACAAAGGAGGGGGTGTGGTGATTTTTGATACTCAGAAATATATTTCTGATATGCTCTTGATGTTACATGCAGATGCAGCATACACCTCCTTGAACAGATCTGAGCTGAATAAGCTCCTAAGTGATGTGAACAAAGACTTGCATGATCTTTTTATGTCTAACATTATTTCTGCTGTGCTTTATGAATATTTTTGTGTGATACATCCAAAGCTACCTAGTATCACAGATCTACCTAAGATTCATAAAAATTCCACCAACCCCCCCCCCCCCCCCCCAAGACCCATAGTAGCTGGTGAAGGTTGGGTCACTGAACACTTGTCTATTTGGGTCGAATGACAATTGAGACCTCTGGTCGATTCTACTTCTACTGTACTCAAAGACACAGCACATTTTCTTTTTATGTATTATGTCCTTTATATGCTTTTATATATATTTTAGTACGTGTTTTCACAGATGCATATTTTTATTTGTTTTGAGGATGGGTTATGATGTATCAGGAAATTACATCTGCTGTTTTGTGATTCACCAGGAAATTGCATGGGCCATTTGAGTTCTGCTGATTGGCTTATGACATTTTAAAAGCAGTAAATATAGCCTACTCAGAGGCGATCTCTGCCTAACATACAAAGCTATGTCAAACCCAGAGCTGTTGGACATGCTCCACTTAAAGAAATCCCAATCCCTCTGAGCTACATGCTCTAGGGACCTAAACCTTGTCACCACAATAAACAGAACATGCTGGAGGGATAGATTCCTGTCCCAGAAACTTCCCATACTCTGGAACAGACTACCTATCTATGTCAAACAGAGTGCCTCATTAGCACTCTTCAAGAAAAATCTTGATGATTGGATGGGTAATAGGAAATTCACTCTGGGGATCACTTCTGTGGTTCTGCTTGACAGGGGCACAGGAAAATAATTTCCTTAGGTCGTGAAAGCCAGGGTACCTTTTTGGTTAGGCTTGTACAGGCCCTAGGGCCAATAGCCTAGTACCTACCTATGAACCTATGAACCTATGCATGTCAGTTAATGGTAGGATCTGATGAAGGAAATTGTTTTCTGAAAGCGCTTATCCTGTTACTAATAAATTATTTTATGTGTCTTATCGTGGTGACCCTGCTGCTGTTTGTTTGGATATCTTTTACATTTTCTACAGAAGGGTCTTTGTTCCTGCAGTGCTGTGTTTTGCTGTTATACTATTCAGAGATGCACCAACATACAGTCTTAGACATTTTAACCACTCATGTCTGGTCTTCCAACCCCCTCCCCCCACTAGGCTTTGCTGCATAGACTATACTTTTCAGTCCTTGGTCCTAAATTGTGGGAATCTCACACTTCTTTTCTTAAAGATCATTCCTCTTACCCCATTTTCCATCCAGAAATAAAAGGACATTTCAAAACTGTAGGAAAATGTAACTGATGTTTCTGTAGTCGTACAACTTAACCTTTTCATTCCCTTCTTCCATCTACATACCTTGATCTGACACTGTTTTTGATTGTGATTCATTCAGAATGCCAACTCTGATTTCCACTCTATATATATAATGCATGTATATATATATATATATATATATATATATATATATATATATATATATATAGTGTTTTTTTTTAACTCACTCTGTGTATAACGTCATTTATCTATTGCCTTTATTCCCTCAAGTCAACTATGATAGTCACTTTGTATATAATATATGTGGATATTGCATTTTGTCATTCATTCTATATGTAATGTCATGTAACTATTGTGTTTTCCCCAGCATAAGACTGAAATTAATTCATTGGGATCAGTGCTCTACCCCAGTTAACACATTAAAAATAAAATAACTTATTCCAGGGGAAGATTTTACAATATCTTTCTCATTCAGAAATAGAACCTTCTGTATTATTACAACAGATGGGCAATGTTGCATTTGGTAATAAGTAGTATGTGGAACCACTGCCTACAAGGATGATAGCAGAGGGAGGCTGCATCAGAATCAGAGCCTTTATGATGTTCCCCCTTTTTCAATAGATACATGTGCTGATAATATTTATTCTGATAGAGGTACTGGGGATGACCAAGTAGAGAAATGCCATAAGCAGTTAGTTACTAATATAAATTTTGTAACACCAGCTTGGGCTCAAGAAATTATTGAGAAACTGGACAGTCTTAGTACAGAGATTACATTGCTGTTAAGGATGTCGTACAAGATTGTTCAAGTTAAACAACTGTTAGTTGAGCAAAAGGACAAGATTTTGAGATGTATTTTTAAATGGAAAGCTGGAGGCAGACTATATGCAGCTCACTAACAAACAAGGTATAATCACTGCTGAAAATACTAAACTTCTTGCTACAATTTCTTGGTTACAAAATAAAATGCTTGATCTAGAGTTAAGAGCAAGGAAGTGCAACATCAGAATTATTGGAGTACCAGAATATTTAGATGTCAACAAGCCTCTTGTAGACATCGTGAAAGATATTTTCAATCAATGGGGAGGGAAGTGGGGGATAAAGAGGTAATGGCCATAGAACCAGAAATTGTGTAAACCAAAGTGGAAAACTTTAGCCCTCAACTGAGATAGAAAAAAGGCAATAAAACAAAACTCCACTGATATATAAGGCATGAAAGGTAATAGTTCAATGTAGTCCTTTTCTATGAAAGAAATAGATATAGTGCACAGATTGGCATCTCCTAGAGCTGGTTATAAATGAGGTTTGGTAACAAACCAATTTGTCCAGGAACATCATCAAGTGGGGGTAAGATAGAAATAGTAATGGGAATTAAGATGGTAGGGGAAGAAAGCTAGTTGGGGGGGTGAAAGTGTTAAATGGGAATGTAGGATGATTGGGAGGAAATGAGGTAAGTGTAGGGAGGGGCTTAATGGGTTTTATGCAAGTGTAACTGGGTTAGGAATCACATTTTGGTGTGAGCTACATCCAAGATGACCTGTCGGTATTCTGGAGAACAGGTAGACATCGGGTTAATAGTACTTGGATGGTAATAGTAGGTGGTGGTTTATATATGTAATTCCCCCACCCTGCTGTTGTATGGTTGGGATGGTTTGTTGTAAGATGGGAAGGGGATGTTCATTCATTGTGGTTCAGTTCTGAGAGCTGGTTTGTTGGATTCATTGTGGTTTTTCATTGTGGTTTCATCGCCTTAATTTGTGGCTGAGCCGTGGGAACCCTTGGCTTGTTGTTTGGTTCTGTGGCAGTGCTTGTGGTCTGTGAGCAGTTGCTGGTGCCTGAAGGTGGTTGCATGGACTTGTTGGTGTTTCAGGTTGTTTCTGGTTTTGAGTTCAGTTTCTTTGGAGGATTTTGGTTGAGTGTGGTCTTGGGAGCAGGTCTGTGGGTGTTTGTCACTGATCTTTTGCTCTTTGCAGTGGTGGTTTATGCAATTTGTTTGTGGAGGGACCTTCTGGGTTCTTTAGTGGTGGTGGAGCTGTGAAATGTGTGGTTTCGTGGCTTTGGGGGGTCTCTGACTGAAAGAGCATGTTTGCGAGGTGGGAGATAACCATGAATAACAGCCATATGTTGTGCATGCACAGTGGGACACTAACGGTTGTGGGAGATGGTGGCTTGGCAGGCTTTTATAGTTGGGTTGCCATCCCTGAATTTATAGTGCCACCCTCTATAACAAACTATAACTATAGGCAAAGAGACTATCACAAGAGTATACCAAGTACATACCAAAATCAGAACAGAAGTCATAAGAATGTTGAATAATTTAAAAGTGGAGCCTAGACTTAGACTGGATATATGGTTCTTTTGTCACTAGGAAATTAAAAGAAAGGGAGAAATGGTCTAAACTTTTTGTTATGTTTACTGTCTGTCACCTGCTTGACACGGTTCCTCACATTTATTATACTGTTTTATATTAAATTTAAAAGGAATGCAGTTCAAGTATCTTGAGTTACATGATATCTGAGGGTATATTATACATATTACACTTTGGAGTTCCGGTGTAGCTAAGTGAAGCACAATTACTGTGGAATCAGAATGGTAATACGTGACTAAGTAGAGTGATGAGCCCACATTTGGACAGAGGCATCCCATTGGGTTTGGATAGGCTGCCCACTCCCATACTATATTTGAAGAATTGTCTATTCATTTGTGCTGTTTAGTTACAGAATAAGGTGCACGATTCATGTTTGCAGTTATGGCTGTCAGTTCAGATACACTTCACCAATTCAAAGCATTGGCAAAGCAGATTTCTGGCTAGAAAAAAAGTAAATTTACTATTGGTCTTGTTATAATTGCTGTTAGCATTTCATCATTCAGTATTGTTTGGGTCCCTCTATCCCACAGTATCGCGGGCAGTAGTTGGCCAATGGATCCGATGTGTGTAGGTGAGATTCATGATATTTGGAGAGCTTTGTATAGGCATGTCATTCTTTGTGTGATCAGTACTTGCATTTATTTTAATGGGTTAGAAAATTGGATGTAGATATTAATTATAGTATGTTATAGCATTTTCCTGACTCTGTCGATGTAAGTCATGACCCTTCAATTAGATCTTTGATTTGTACAGTCTTTTACATAGAGATATAGAAAAAGGTTCATGAATGTTTTCCTTGTGTTAGAGATAAAGATTGGTTGGCATGGTGTGGTTGATTGGTTTTCTCATTGGACTGCCTATGATCAAGGATGTTAGTCACTGTAGGGTGTAATATGGTTTTCTGAAGGGTCACTCAAGTCCTTAAATGGTGGCATAACATTGAGTTTCAGATTATATATCCTCCAGAGAGAACTTGCTAACACAAAACCTCTTATTCTAGCATTGTTCTAATTTTAAATGTGTCCCTACTTTGGTTTTCGTTGGTGATGTGCGGTTTGTGGGAGCAGCAGTTTCTAGTAACTGTTCATTGCTGCGCATGCACAGTTGTGACTGGAGCTGCTTAACTGTTGAATCGGCAGTGCTGCTTGAGTCCATACCTCTCAGCTGTCCAGATTTTTGCCTCATATTTTTGGTCTGTTCCTCATAAAATTTTGGTTTTCTGAAAAATCACTGGGAAATTATTATGGGACGAGGTGAGAAAATAAGATAGACATTTGAGTTTTAAACTTCATACCCTTCAGAAAATCCATATTAATATATCAACCTTCTAAGTTTGTAAGAGCAATATTTAAAAACTGCCCCTCTTTCTGGACCATTGTCCCCACATTACTTAGTGCTCGGTCCAGATTTCTTGCTCTAAGAAGTGAGAGGTATGCCTTTGAACTGTACAGATTTTCACAGATAGTCCAGATTTTGGCACATAATTTTGGGCTTATCCTCTCGAAATTTATGGGTTTTTGGCAGGTCACTAAAGACTGGAATCATTAAATAATAGTATACAGTTGAGTTTAGATTACATAGCTTTCAGAAAAGTGGGCTAATATAGACCCTCTTATTCTAGCATCTTTCTATGTTTATAAGAGCAATACCAAATTTGTCCCTAATTTTGGTCCTTTGTCCCCCCATCACTTTGGCTTTATCCTGAATTCTTAAGCTGAGAATTTGATAGCCATGCCTGGGTATAGCAGTTATCTAGTGAGGTTGCAAGGTGGGATAATGGTTATGATGTTTGTCTCATGGGCAAAGGTCTATATCACTTTATCGAATGGCTATTCAGTGAATGGCCATTCATCAAACCCCTATTTATCAAAGCTGCTCTTCATCAAACAACAAATTTTAACTAGGGGAAATCAGTGGTTGGCCAACCAAGCCACTGTAAAAAAAAAAAAACATAACATTTAAAACCTAAGAAGGTGAGAGGGGCTACCTCTCCCACAACCCTCAATGTGGGGGGTTGTGCCCCCACACCCTTTAATTGAATATACCAACTCCAAAAATCACACTTTAGTGGGGAAAAGGGCAAATTCCAGATAGTGGCCAACTGCTGATTTGCCCTAGTTAAAATCTGCCATTCAATGAATAGCAGCTTCGATAAATAGAGGTTCAGTGAATGGCTATTCACTGAATAGACATTTGATAAAGTGATACAGACCCCATAGGCACAGGGTTCTGAATTTTTCACTTGCATAAGAGGTGAGAGGTATGGCAGGGGTTACAGGGACAAGTCAGCTGAGATGAGCTAGTAGGGTTGGGTAGTAGAATGGTGGCATACTTATTCCAACAGGCATTGTAACTATATAAGGGTGGTGTATTTCTTTCCGCATTGGGATTTCCATTAGGGCAAGGTTTTTTTCTTTTGCAGATGGGAGAAGTACAGAATTTGAGGCAAAGATGATGAAAGCACAGAGTTTGCATCAGCCAGTGGTCTGAGAGAAGTGGATTCACAAGGTGATGGATGCTGCTGTGGTGGGGGTTCCAGCCACAGAAGCAGTGCACAATGAGGTCACATGTAATAATACTCTGTTAGGTGCTCTTTTAAGCATGTCAGTGTTGGTGTGGTTTGGGAGCAGTGTGGGGACAGGTGAAGATGAGGTATGTCAAAGGCAGGGTAAAGCAGGTGGTGTGGCTGAAGAACAACAGAGGTTTGGAGGGCCCTTCTTTCATGAAAGAGGGACAATTTCACAAGGAGGCTTTTGGAGATGAGGAGGGTTTAGGTTTGATTAGAGGGAGTTTGGGGACATCCACAAGTGTGGTGGAGTCACAACAACATGAAGTTGGGTTGGGCTTTGGGATCCAGCTGGGTGATTGGTTAAGTAAGCAAACTCTGGGAAAAGAGAGGGGATCTTTTAACCACCTCAATACTGATTTTGGTTATTAAAGGAAAGATCTGGAAGGGGTAGTTTGTCGATATTTTGAATTAATTGATGTGGTGGGGTAAAACAGATGACAGACTGGAAGGCATGTTGGTTAATTCTGAGTTTGCAGCAGCCTGAATTAGGTAGGCTATCTTTATTGTTATGTGGAGTTAAGGGTAGCTGAGGTAAAGGGTATTTTCAGGGGTAGAGAAAGGGGGTGTCCTTTCATGGGTCAAAAGGAAGACTGGGAGATGCATTTTCCTAGTACCATATGGGTATTGCATCAGCTGCTCATGCCATTTCCTGATTCAGAAGTTGTCAGGACTTAATAGATGGTGTTTTCTTAAGGATTTTCTATTGAATCATAGGTGGGAGAGGTCAATTTGTAGGAATCTTTGTCTGTTATAGAGGAAGGAAGAGATTATGAAGGTTTGGTGGAGTAGGAATGGTGGGAGGGCAGTTTATTGGGTTTGTTTGAGATTATTGCCTTTGGGCTGCTAGGAAGTGGTACGTTATACGGATGACTTTTTAATAGTAGGTAGAGTTTGAGGGAGCATTGTAGGTATGTGGGTGCTTTGGGGGATATGTCAGGAACTGGGTGTCTCATTGGCTAGGCAGAAGTTAGAATGCAGCCATGGTTTGTTTCTTTACCAGATGCAAAGGTAACACATTGAAAGAAAAGCTTTGCAGGAGAAATACAAGGACAAGTAGTGGATTAGGTATGTTGTTGAGCTTTCTGAGCTCCAGAAGTTTGCATGTCAGAAAGTTCACTCGGATCATTTGGGTGAGGGTTAATAAGTTGGTGCATGTTGTTTTAGCATTGTGATGTCTTTTTGATGCAGTTTAGTAGTATGGGCTTTTGGCAGACAGACTGGGTTGTTCAGCGGGATTTGCATTTGTTTACAAATGTGGCAGGAGGTATTTGGTTGGGGGAATAATTTGGGGGGGTTGGTTTGTGGCTTATTGGCCACCGGGGGAAGGGCAATTGTAGAAGAGATGTTGAATATTTGGAGTTAGCTTCAATTTACCAGCGATGTAGGTTTAGTAGGAGAAGTTGTTGGGGAAAAGAGTTAATTTTCCTTTGGTTAATATGGCAGTGGTATGGGTTGTTCGTGCTGCTAGACGAGGTGTGTCAGGTTGGGTTAGAAGGATTAGATGCTTGGTTCAGGAGTCTGTGGCAGCTTTTAAAAGGAAGATGTCTAGTAGGGCAGTGCTAGATTTGTTAAATTTGTGTTGCCGCTGCCTGGGGAAGGAGTTTGGTGGGAAGGATTGTTGAGTTATTTGGTTCAGGCTTGGGAACAAGGTAAGGCAGTTCAGTTGGTCAAGCAGGATTTAGCTGCAATTAGTATAGCTGCATGGGTGATAGGGTTATATGAATTTACTAAATCATGGTTGGTGATTCATATGCTTGAAGAGTTGAGGTAGGTTTGATAGTGTGAAGACTGACAGATATTGGCTATTGACAAGATACGTTTTGTTGCAAGGGTTAGCGTTGGTAATTGGAGGTTCATTGGGCTACAGTCTGTGTGGTATTTGCTTTATGGATGTATTGAAATTATTCAGAGGGTGATTTATTGGTCACTAGATGCTATGTTGGTCATCAAATACTTTCTTGCCTTATAATGGATAGTTGGCATGATGGGAGGATTACTGTTCAATTGATCTTTTAGAAAAGAAAATCTCATTTTGGTCATTAATATATCCTTTGGGTGGTAACAGGGGCTGCAGTTATGTATAATAGCATGCAATTGACCTTGCTTTGCTTTGGGTGACACTGGGCTTCTTTGACTTCTGGTGGTACATTTGGCAGGTAATGACCTGGGAATAATTACGAAGCTACTGTTGGTAGTTAGGACAAGTGAGGTTTTGTTTAATTTACAGAGGTTATACAAGGGTACGGATATTACTTTGGCATCAGAGAGGGTCATTGGTTTAATTTCAGTCACTTAGGTAATTAGCTGCTTTGGGTATTTATATGATAAATCTTTGGGAGGTTGCTGACAGAGATCCAGTTTGGTTCAGGGATGATGGAGTACATCAAATGATGTCTGGCTTCACCCTTTTTTTTGTACAGTTAGGTTTGTCTTGTAAGGCTTTGTTGGATGTTTTGGGAGGGGGAACAGCCTGGTCAGGCTGGTGGACAGAGAAGAGGGGCAGGCTTGTCCTTCTTCTGTTCCCCCTCTGGTGTTGGATGTTCATTTCAATAAGTTGACAAAGGAAAGTGAGCAGTTGGACGCTGCTTGATAAGTAAAAGTAAGCAAGCCGAGGTAAGGACGCTGCTTATTTATTGAATATTTAATTCAATAATTGGGTAATAAAAGTGAGCATGCGACACAGCTTGATAAATAAAATAAGTGAGCGGAGGTAAGGACGCTGCTTATTTGGTCAGGGTGAGCAGGCTCATGCTACCCTAGCTAACAGTTATATGGATGTTTATACTGTGAATGGTCAGGGTAAGTGAGGTCACGCTGCCCTAGTTAACAGTTATATGGATGTTTATGCTGTGATTAATAGCAGTTATATGGAGGTTTATGCTATGATTAATAAATAATACTGGTTAGTAAAGATATGTTTATGGAAGTTTAATAAAGGTAGTCAACCATTATTTGGTGTGATGTGTTTATTGAAAGGGACCAGGAAAAATGAGGTTCGGTAACAATCCAATTTGTCCAGGAACATCTTCAGGTGGGGGGTGGGTAGAAATAGTAGTGGGAATTAAGAGGGTAGGGGGAAAAGCTAGTTAGAGGGAGATGAAAGTGTTAAATGGGAATGTAGGATGATTGGGAGGAAATGAGGTAAGGGTAGGGAGGGGCTTAATGTTTTTTATGCAAGTGTAACTGGGTTAGGAATCACATTTTGGCATGAACTCGCTACCTGCCCTCCTTCTCTATTTTTGGAACAGTGGGGATTGGTTGGTTATTTTATAAGTTTGGATAGGTGGGGAAGAGGGGCAGGCTTGTCCCTCATCTGTTCCCCTTCTGGTGTCAGATGCTCATATCAATGAGCTGGGAAAGGATAGTGAGTGGATGGATGCTAGATGATAAGTAAAAGTAAGTTAGCAGCTATAAAGACATTGCTTATTTATTGGATGTTTAATTCAATAAGTGGGAAATGAAAGTGAGCGATGGGACACAGCTTGATAAAGTAAGTGAGTGAAGGTAAAGACACTACTTATTTGGTCAGGGTGAGCGAGGACACGCTGCCCTAGTTAACAGTTATATGGATGTTTATAATGTGATTGGTCAGGGTGAGTGAGGTCACGCTGCCCTAGTTAGCAGTTATATGGATGTTTATACTGTGATTGGTCAGGGTGAGTGAGGTCACGCTGCCCTAGTTAACAGTTACATGGATGCATATACTGTGATTGGTCAGGGTGAGCAGGGTCACACTGCCCTAGTTAACAGTTACATGGATGTTTATGCTGTGATTGGTCAGAGTGAGTAAGGTCACACTGCCCTAGTTAACAGTTATATGGATATTTATACTGTGATTGGTCAGGGTGAGCGGGGACACGCTGCCCTAGTTAACAGTTATATGGATGTTTATACTGTGATTGGTCAGGGTGAGTGAGGTCACGCTACCCTAGTTAGCAGTTATATGGATGTTTATGCTGTGATTAATAAATAATATTGGTCAATAAAGTTATGTTTATGGAAGTTTAATAAAGGTAGTCAAACATCACTTGGTGTGATGTGTTTATTGAAAGGGACCAGGACAATTAGAGAATCTTAATTAAGTTTAGGTCTCTGGCTGATAGTAGCTGCCTATTCTCACTGGACACAAAAAAGTAACTTCTTTTTCTATGAAGTTCTGATCAGGTTCTACCAAGATGCACCTCCTGAGATTATTCAACAGATAAGGTTATTTGTGGATTTAAGGAATATACTTTGGCAAAAAAAAAAAAGGTTGTATCCAGACTTATTTTCCATGCTACTCTGCATATAAACTATAAAAACCTACTTTTGAAAATTTTCATCTCCTGAAGAGACCCAGAGGGATCTAAATACAATTCAGGTTTTGCCATAGCTTACAGGCATGGAATCTCTGGGAAGCATATATTTCAAGAATTGGAACTGGACTTTTTGGACAGGGGGACTATCTCCAGGATGGCATTATGAGGGATATATATATATATATATATATATATATATATATATATATATATATATATATATATATATATATAGCTTCACTATAAAATCCTGAAATCCCGAATTTCAGTATTTCGAAATTACATAGGCGAAACCTTGAAATCCCGAAAACCTACCACTCAAAATCACAAACTTACACTACACATAAAGCATACACATACATATGCACACAACTTCCCCCCACAAACACACAGGCAAACCTAGACCACATATAAGTGGGGGGGGCAAGCACCCCTGCACCCCCCATGTCGGGAGTTTCGCCCCCCACACCCCCCTACTTATATATACCAACTTTGAGATCACACAATCAGACACACAAAGGTAACTCACTCCCACACATGTTACAGTCCCTCGCACACACACACACACACACACACACACACACACACACACACATATATATATACACACACACACACACACACACACACACACACACACATATATATATATATATATACACACACACACACACACACACACACACACACACACACACACACACACACACACACACAAACACACACACATTTATTTTATATTCATGTTTCAGTGGTAAAATATCTCTCATTCAATACCAATGAAATTAATAATTTCACTAAAAGTGGAAATCTGTTAATGTTTTTGAATCATACTAGCATGACTATAACCTGCTTCCAAAACTTACATGTACCACATAATAATGTATTGTTGAAATCTTATAAATTCAATTGATAATAAGTCAAGAGTTGCAGCTATTTTAATAAATTCAGTCAAATTCCAAGCAATAGGCCAATATTTAGATATCAATGCAAGAAATCTGTTGGTTAAAGCTCAAACTGAAAGTTTTAACTTTTTGGTTAGACCTATTTATCTATCCTTTAAGAGCTACAACTCTTTTTATTTTAAAGAACTTTCCTTTGAATTGAAACAATTAGAGTCTACAAGAATTATCTGAGCTGTAGATTTCAGTGTAGATTTGACTAGTCATAGCTAAATTGCTCATATAAGACTGTTGAAATATTTATGTCATCTCATTCTTTTTTGGCTTATTGGCAGTTTAAAATTCCATAGCATAAAGGTTTTAGTTTTAGCAGCTAAGCATACAGGAAACATTCAAGGTTAAATTATTTTTGTATCAGAAAAATGAATATGTTGTTTAGAGTCTACAGAATTCTTCCAAGATGTTTATCAAACCATGTTCTTATCATGCTCAGTATGATCTAGGCAAAAGACAGTGTCAAAAGAAGGTGTTATATTAATAAAGAAATCTTTACAATTTACCATGGTGAGATTTCATAAATGATTGACTCTCCCTGGGTCAACAATGACTTAGAAAAAAGAAACATTTCATTTTCTTATTTAATGGGCATTCATTAAAGTTGATATAGCAGATATATTGATCCAACTAATGTTAAGAGAAAAGATAACTACTAAAGAAAAACAATGTTTGATTGAACAACTTTTTTTTATTAGATAATCTTTTTGAACGAAATCCTGCTAAGTACTTTCAGCGGTGATAGGAAAAGATCAGTCTTCTGCTGGGTCTCTACATGATGAAGGAAAATATGCTTATATTTAAGCCAAAGCACACCAATATAGACAAACTGATGTTCATATTTTTTTTTTCAAAAGTGAATTTTCCAAAAATATTAATTAAATTTTATAGACAAATTATGCATATGAGATAAGGTAGTTATGGATTCTCAAAAACTATTCAGAAAGTGAAATCCTGTTTTAATGCTTTTTTTATAATTTAAACTGAATATAAATAACCAATTTAATGAAGGATTTTGTATACAAATTAAACTTTTGATGGATTTCTCTTATGAAATTCCTTTTAATGAAGATATCTAACAAGTTATTTTCTTTTTTTTCCCTTATTTTTGAGGGTGAAAAGGCAACTGAATAAGATTCTCTTCCAGAGGAATTTTATGAAACTTTTGCTGATAGATTTAGCTTCTTATCTCAACCATCTCTTAGAATTATTCACCCTCTTTCCTTTTCAGTCTGACACATACTTTTCATTAGCAATGGTAATTTTAATTCATAAGCCAGGAGAGAACCATACATTATTATATAATTATAGACCCATTTCATTATTAAATGTTGGCGACAAAATTATTGCCAAGTTGGTAAACCAATGAATATTAAAACAATTAATATTAAAGCAATTACTTAACCAAGCTTTTATTCTATACTGTAAAAATAATAAACCATATTAAAAGCAGAAGTGACATTATAATAACTGCGTTTAATTAACATAAGCTATTGTTTTTATTTTTATATTTTAAAGCATACTGATCTTTTAGCAAAATGTATAAATCTAATCACAAATTTATTATTTTAGTCTAAATATTACTTGGCTATAAATAACTGGAATACTGATTTAGATTCAGGGGTGCACCTTTCATTAACATTATTTTTGCTGGTAATCATATTATTATTATTGCTATATTAAATTACTCTAATATAATTCCTTGTAATCTACCTGTACCTCTTTCAGAATTCTAGTTTATGTGGATGATCTAATGACAGCTATTAAAATGTAACTTCTTCAGTAGTCCACTTGTTTAAGCAATTAAATCAAATGCAGCAAATGTATGGGGTTTTCATTAATAAGATCAAGTCAAATATTATGTTTACCAACAAAAATTTAGATACTCTTGGAAATTTCATTTTAGCCAGTTCCATTAATTCTTAGGTTGGACTTTTTCTCTTCAACATATCAATATTACTGTCACATAATTAATGCAAGTGTATAAATATATGGAAGCTATATTAAAATCATGGTTTGATTTAAATATTTATTTTCCAGAGATGTTAATTATTTTTATCTCATCTGGATTTCCTTTTTCCAAAATATGCTATTTCCCTGATTTTCAGTGATAAAATAAGGATAAGGTACTGTTAACAAAGTTTTTTTTTTTTTTTTTTTTTTTTGAGAGGAGTATCCTCAGAATCCCTTGATCAAGTAATAACTTTGGCTGTACTATTACAGGTTATAGATCTAGATTTGCTAGCATTTACTCAAATTATAATTGGAATAAGCTGATAGATCCTCATTTCTCAATGGCTTCAAATACAACTTGTCAATTAAAATTTTCTACATGGTGGAACATATTTAATTCTCTTTCCACACAGTATTGCCACTTGAGAATTTTAAGAAACATTTACTTGAGATATAGATATCTATTTCTTTACCTGCATTTTCCTTAGCATGGACTCACATCACTGTCATGTTTATTTAAAGTATTTAAATAGGGCTTAGATATGAATTAGGAGATTTTTGCCTATTTTTCAGTGGATTTCCAGTTTTTGAATACTACTGAATTAAGAAATTATGTCATAAATGTTTCCTATTATGTGCCCTAATGTCTAGAAGAAGAATTACAAAATTTGAAGTTTTCTTTATGTCGTTAAATGTAAACATTACTGCTGTTTATAAAAAGAAGTAGACCTCATAGCTAACATATAAAGTTATTTAGCATTCAGAGCCACTGGACATGGAGATAATAGTAATTAGATAGAATGCTGAGTTAAAAGAAACTTTGCAGTTTTTAAGGTTGTTGATGTTCTGCAATCAATATTGTCATTTAATCAACTCCTACATAAATAGTTATCCAACAAAAAATTCTCCTCAGAGCTTATTTAACTCCAGATCAAGTAGATTGTTTTTATCAGACTAAGGGTTTTGGCATTACTGTGGTAAGGGTGATACCTGGAAACATGTTTGATGGGACTGCCCCACATTTTGGCCAGGTGGACAAAAACCTATAGTTAATTTAGTCTAGCTTTGCTTCCATGGCTGAGTGTTCCTGGGTGTTCCTATGCTCTATGGACTCTTGGCAAATGTGATTAACTTTCAAACTCAAAGATAAAATTGGTAATAATTGCTAGTTTAGGAACTAAGAGAATCTTTCCTAATATATGGAATAAATAAATAAATAAAATGCAGATTTTCTCATGGCAGAATGGTTAAATATTTTTAATTACTTTGTTCCATATAAAATATTTATAAATTGAAAATATTATAAAGGAAACTTTTTGTGCTACCTCAGAGGGGAAGTTGTGGTTAGGGTGTGTGTGTGTGTGTGTGTGTGTGTGTGTGCGTGTGTGTGTGTGTGTGTGTGAATATATATATATATATATATATATATATATATATATATATATATATATATGGGTTACGTTCAGAATTTTGAAGTCCAAAACTTCGAATCTCATATGATCGAAGTTTTAAAACTTTGAAATCCTGAATGGAGATCGGCATACAGCATGGACTGGGAGATTTCCCTTGTCCTCGCTGTAGTGCGATCTCGGAGTTGGTATATTTAAGTATCAGGGGTGTGGGGGGCCCTGCATACACTAGTTTTGTATGTCTTTAGTGGTGTTTTGAGGGAGGGTTCACAATTTTGAGATTCCAAGATCTCGAGAGTCTGAAGTCAATGTTCTGAAACTCGAGATATGGGGATTTCGAAATTTAGATGTGAATGTAAGATTATGCTCAACAGGGTTTTAAGGTTGAAAGTAATTCTGTTACAAATATGTAACATAAATAAGGTATAAAATAAAGCTTGCTTAAATGCAGAAACAGAGTTTAGTAATATGTGATCAGCATCCATATTAAATGACTGTGGCTTGAAAAATAAGGAATCTGCTGAATGGACATTTTTGCCTTAAAACAGGATGTATGCAAGAGCAAAAATGCAAAATCTGCTTTTAAAGAACACTGTGACAATGTGTTTCCTTTCTGCATATAAAAAGAATGGACAACAGGACATGTTTATGACACTGTTTCAATGTGTTTCCTTAAAAAAAATGTTTTTCTGCATTTTGCACAAGAATAGATGTTCTTAAACAAAGATACAAATAGAATACTAAAGACAAAAAACAGGATGTTCACACTGTCAGAAAAGCTGAAAAATAATATCATTAAGTCAGCAGTTTGCGTCAGCATCTGCAACAATCAGTATTCTTTCTACAGGATGAGCAATTCTCTAAAATAGAATACCAAGAGGAAATGTATATGTATGTGCATGACTAAAATTGTATATAAAGATCTGTATTAATCCAGTTATGTTAGGGGTATTGGTAGGGACACATCATCTGTACTATATGAGAAGTAAAGTGGAACAGTACTTTAAGCTGCAATGTTAGTCCATTTGGTTTGTTATAAAAAGTTATTTGTTACTGCTCTAAGTTAATGCTGCAAAGTATATTCTCTCATCAGTGTATATTCTGCAAGTTTCTGTATGCAACAGACTGTGAATGCAAATATAACCAGACTTTGATTTCAGCAGAATCCAGCCAGCAAGACTGAGTGTCTGAAGAAGACTTCAAATCCATCACAGTAAGCAGCACCATATAATTTTTCAGTGAACTATATATATATATATATATATATATATATATATATATATATATATATATATATATATATATGACTGTTCAATCTGTTTTACAGGTTAGATTTTCATATCATGATACTGGAATGTATAATTTCAATAAAATAAAAAAACAAGTTAGATCAACAAAGTTAGATGACTAAGACATTCACAAGGTGATAATTTTCGAAGAAGGGAAATGCTCCAAGCAGAAACAGTACAAAGCTAAAGAAAATATGTAATTCTAAAGATATCTATAGAGATCCCAGGCCTGATAACATTTTTGCTTAGACTGTGAGATCTACAACACACACTAACACTTGAAGAAGCAGATTGGCAATTCAATAATTATATTACTGCACTAAGTATTTCAAGTGTTGAAAAAACTACATGAGTTCCATTTATGTGTTTTCAGATATATGAAACCACAGCAAAACAAGATGACAGACAAGTTAACATGCCTTTGTCAGGAAAAGTAAAATGCACTGTATGAGATGCAGGAGTTCATGGATTTATAAATTCATAGATTATTACTAAGCTAATGACATGGGGGCTTTTCTAAGCCTAGCCAATTTTTCCTGAAAGAATAATGATATCCTGTATCTGAAAAAGGACATTGAGAGCCAGGCATTTATAAGCTACTTTTGTCCATAAGAGACATGGGTGCCAGGCCCAGTGTGAATTTCCTATTTTCCAACCATGGGTCTAGGTTGCACATAAACTGGGTAATAGACAAACTCAGCTTCACATGAATAGGAAGCCTGTTCCATAGGAGGAGCAGTCATTGGGACTCATATTTATCTCTCCAACATGTTCTGTGTAAGTCATAGACAAAACTCAGGTATTTCTGGTACTCTTTGACTTACTAACAAGTACTAATTCATAAGTGTTGAGTTCGCAGATGTCTTGTAAGCCACACATAGATCACCCTCAGCAATCTATAGGAGACTAAGCAGATGGAAGGGGTTTTAAGGTGCTCTGCATAAGGCAGGTTTGTTACACCATGTATTTTTTTTTTGTAAGGAACCTCTGAGTTCACTCTAGTTGCTGCATATGCCTGGTCAGGAACATACCAAAGGGAGCACTGTACTCTATGACTGGTCTGATAAGGGCAGAGTACAGTGAGATAATGACCTCTCTGTGCCTAGATGTCATGCCCTTGCTTATAAGTTGAGCAACATAAAAGGGATTTTGTCACCACTGTGGCCATATGGTGGTCAAAGGTAAGGCTACTGTCTATGTGCATACCCAGATCCATGATAACTGGATTGACTCTTAGGGGCATATTATTAACACAGTAATTAGCCAGGATGGTTGACTTCCCAAAGGGTATAATTATCCATTTCTTAGCATTAAGTTTAAGACTATGGCTTTGGCACCATTTGTTAGTCAGAGATACACCTTCTTGAAGAAAGAATGCCATAAACAAATAAGTCTACGCTGATATAGTAAATCATATTAACTCATTCACTCCAAAGGAGCTCTAGAGGTTTGTACTCTTAATTCCCATTGACAGCATCCTGAGCTTTCTGACAAAATCAAGTTACAGCCTCACATTTCAAATAAATTTTCATACCTCTGGAGTCATAAGTGTTACTAAAGAAATGTAAATCACAAACTTTTCAGCAAACAAATCTTTATAGTGGTAATGATCATTATATTTTAGGTCTTCAACTGGATTTCATAACTCAAAATAAAGATAGTTAATATTAATTTTGTAATGTTTTATAAACAACTTACACGTTCTTGGTAACCACTTAAGCTATACAAATGCTGTCAATGGCATTTGGTTCATCCATCTGTGAGTTTTAATATGAGGCTAAGCAGTTATGCTTGTGTTAATTGATTGTTGAAATATGACATGACAATATAAACAGTAAATGAACAATAATTAGTATCACTTAAGCAGCACTAGACAGGTTCAAATATCAATGCAGTTGTGTTCCCCATCATGTAAGTTTTAATAGGAAATATTTCAATAGCTTGTATGTAGCAAGATTTTGAAATTGTTAATGCAAATTTGAACAAGCTATATTCGTCGCCTAGAGGCATCAGTAGGATGTAACTGCAGAAACAACAGGAGACTACATTAAGCTGTAATAAGTTAAATAGTACAAATAAACTGTTGTGCACTTATAGATGACAACAAATAAATCAAAACCTATAAAATACCATCATATTTCAATGAAAGAGTAGGTAGAAAATCTTTAGCTGAGATGAAAATCATTCTACACAAGTAACTAGACTTTGACAGATCTATAGGTACATCAGAAATCCAAGCTAAAAAGGTTAATAGATGTAGTGAAAACTAAACTCATACAACAGATAGTGAAAGAAACATGATTACTGAAGCTGAAGATAAAAATCTGGAGTGAAAAAATCCAGAAAACAAGCAAATTGTTTAAATGCTATTAATAGCATGAGGAGTTTAAAAGCACAGTGCAGGTAGGGATCCCATCATAAGTTCATGGATGTTAATTGTGATCCTCAGAAAGGTGCCACCGTCTGTACTACCTTACTCGTGTCTGCTAATCCTGACCTTTTCCCTTCCCCTGCCCATAACCCTAACCCTACTCATTAGGATACTAAATATTCTTTTCCCTAGCAATGCCACCAGACAAGGCATATGGAAACATGCAACACACGCTTGTGCGCGCGCGCACACACACACACACACACACACACACACACACACACACACACACACACACACACACACACACACACACACACACACCATTGCTGAATGTTTAATTACAAATGAAAGATTCAGCATTAGTAATCCATCCTATTAACCTTATATATGACATTAAACACTTCAACAAAATCTGCCCAAAGCAATCCTACCATGTAATGAATACTAACAGCAAAAAAACAATGACAAAAGCTGAGTTCAACCAAATTCATTGTACCCATAAATATATTCAGACAGACACAGACAGACAGACAAACAGAAGTCAGTGCTTAAAACTGGCTATTTTAAAATGAAAACAATAAAATATGATTTCTGACAGCTTTCACTGGGGAGTTGCAGCCCAGCAGCAAATACCACAAATCACCCCTACAATTAAGTTATATTGTCACTCTGTTGTGAACAATGCTAAATCAAACTATTGGCAGCATAAAGAAATATCCAGCATTTAGGCTAGAAAGGCTATAATGACATTTTATTCATCATTTTATTCATCATTATTATGAAGCTGTAAAGATATTCATTTGCAATTGTTGCTTGTGCATGAAACACATTTAGAAAAGTAGTAGAGACAACATTCTGAATTAATAATGGGCAAAAGGCCAGAACTATGCAACTAAATGTACATTCAGTTGCTAACAGAAGATATACAGCAGATACAGCCCTTGTGAATAGGGCATTTGAAAATATTATTTTATGAGAAAAGGTCTGAAACTGAAGCTGGACAAAAGTGTATTGAATACAAAGAGCCATCTCAAGCTCAATGCCAAAATGTATTGTTATCCCCTTTGGGGAAAAAACATGTATCCATGAATTACCATATAGGTGGCAGTACACTAATGGTCACCGTCCCTCATGGCCCTCATTTCTACCATTATAGAATAGAATACAACATTTGGTATGTACCCTCTCTCAAGACATCTGCTGGAAAGGCCTCAGAAATACCTCACTAAAGAAATCACAGGCCCAAAGCAGATGCCCTACGCTGACCGCCTTTTAAAAACTCCAGCTATACTCGTCGCATATCGCCTACTCAGAGGCATAAAAATTTATCACATTAGAGGTGAATCCCTTTCACCAGAAAATAGGTGGTGCTGATTCATTCATAAGCCCCCCTATAAATCTGATCTCCTTTGCAAGAGATATTAGGAATAGTAGTAGCCTAAGAGTGTTTAAGGGTGACCCTTTTAAAAGGTGATATATTTAAAATTATGGAAGTACACCACAAGGAAGTAACCAGAGTATGTCATTGCTATGTGTGACCACAATTTCAGAATGGCTGGAAACAGGTGCCTCAGCTACAAGACACCATCACTTAAATAATTCAAAAGAGATTTATATATATATATATATATATATATATATATATATATATATATATATAGTCCTAACTACAAAATAAATAAATATTAAAATTAAGAATCCAGTGGTTCTGTTTGAAGTCATCTAACTTTGATGTTCAAATGTTTTGTTTTTTTTAATTTAATGTTTTTCTTTTTTAGTCCCTCTAGTCTAGTAGCCTTTCTTCAGGAAAGACCCAAGGTGTTATCGATACTACTGGGTAAATTTATCCGGGGCATTGAGGGACTTCCTCTACTCTTTTTGATAGGTGCTGTGGGATCTGTTACATCCCACTTAAGCTGCCACCAAGACAAGGGCCTCAGTTTAATGTCTTATCCAAAGGACAATACACTTAGGAGTGCAGCACTCTGCCCCCATGCTGCACTACAGTGTCAGCAATCAATCTACCAGGTGCGAGAATAGAACCAACAGCCTTCTGTCCCAAATGTGGGTGTGCAGCCTGCTGCTTCATTTAGAACCCAAAGAAAATGACCTAACATTTATGCTGATTGTTGCAAATGGCTGAGGCGGAACAAGTAGACATCAGGTTCTGCTGCACTGGTAAAAGGAAATGTAGCAAAAAGTACTGTTACCTCTATTGTGTGCACACTTAAGTACCTGTGCGAATAATTAACACTTATGGTGCATAGGCACCGATTACTGCCCATTCCCAGGTGTTACTACCGTGGAATGGTTCCCAAAAAACTTCAGCTCCTCACTCCTATTCAGAGAAAGTACTATACACCAGTATAGTTACCCCTCCATTGCTTCAGTGGTCCAGTACTGGAGTACAACACCAGTGCAAGACTGAGATGAGAACAGTGCCCAGTGGGTAGTGCAGTACACTAACTGACATTTTCCAGACTGTACTCTGCCATCACTGTCACCCAGTCACAGGTTGCCCTATGCTTTCAATGGTCTGATGTGCACCTACATCCCTTGATTCCTTTGGTAAATCTCATGCCTCACCCCATTGTGATTTTTCCCTTCCACTGCTAGGACTAATTAGATGCATCACATTGTGTCACAGGTTGTACTCTCGGTAATTAGAAGTAGTGAAAAGGTGGTAAGCAAAAAAGTAGTTGCTACACTGCCTTGGAACACCTAATGCATCCATTCTGACCACAGATGAGAGGACAGCAGTATTTAGGGTGATACTCTGAGATTAACTGGGAAAACTACTTGTGTACCAATACCTTTGCCCAATGGTTCTTGGAATTCATAAATTCTAATGCCCTGGATCAACTAATCCATAGTCCCACCAGGGGCTCCAATATCCGGGACCTGGTCATTACCAACATGGGAAATCGATGCTCTACACAAGTGGTCACCCCCTCATTGATTAGGTCTGACCATAAGATAATCACCTTTGATATCCACATCCCATCCCCACACCCCAGTAAGGAAACATCTGTAAAAAAAACTTCTCCAAAGCCAACTTCATGCTACTCAAGTCAGAAGTGACAAACTTCATGACATCCATGTGGACAGGAACTGAAAGTTTGACTACCGAATCCTACATTAAAGCACTGTACAAGCGCATCCACTTGTGCATGAATCGTGCCATCACAAATAGAACCAAGACGCTCTCCTCCAAAAAAAGAAAGCCAATTTGGTGGTCCCCTGTCATAAACAAACTATACAACAGAATGAAGAAACTGTTGCAGAAAAGAAGAAAATCCCTGGATGCAAAAAACTCCCTTACCAGCCTCAGTAAGAAGCTGAGATCCCTCATAAAATCCCCCAAAGCTAGTTACAAAAATAAAATTGCCAAAGATTCCAAAGACAATCACAAGGCATTCTATAACTATGTCAAGAATCTAAATGGCAATGCTCAGATCTGCTCTGAGCTACAACAGAATGGCATTAAATATACTGATCCCAAGGACATTGCCAATATCCTGACAGATCGATTCAGTTCCAACTTCACCCCCTCACCCCCTAAAGGGCCCATCTCAATACAGAAAGATTGCCAAATTCCAGTAATCATGGCCACACAGGTAAAAAAATGCACTCTCCAAAGCTATGGGACCAGACGACATCCTAGGCCGTGTACTACATGAACTACAAAATAAATGAACTGGCACCTCACCTAAGTGTCATGTTTAATCATAGCCTCACCTCAGGCTTTGTGCCCACTGATGAGCCTGATCTGCAAGGCCATGGAACATATTAACAAACACACTGGCAACCTTCAAACACTGGACCCCATCCAATTTGGGTTTGTGAAGGGCTGATCGTGTCTCCTGAATCTGATTGACTTTTCCAAATCAGTCTCCACAGCCATGGAAGAGGGTAAGGCAGTCCACACAGCCTATCTGGACCTTGCCAAGGCGTTTGACACTAACCCCGACTCTGGAACCATAGATAAACATACTAAGCTGGGTATAAATCCCCATGTTACTCGATGGTTGCCAACTGGCTTACTGACAGAATCCACACTGTAAAAGTAGCCAACTCCAAATCCAGCTCCAGACAAGTGACAAGTGGAGTACCTCAGGGTTCAGTCCTGGGACCACTCTTGTTTTGCATCTACTTCTCTGAAGTACAGGCCAACACTGAGGGACTCCGGCTAACAAATTTTGCAGATGACTGCAAACTGGGAGCCATTATTGAATCCCCAAATGATGTGGATATTCTACAAAAGGGCCTTACAGAAACAGATGCTTTGTGCCAGAGCCATGGGCTCAAGCTCAATGCCAAGAAGTGTATAGTTATCCCCTTTGGAAAAAAAACATGTACCCATGAATTAACACATAGGTGCAGTACAGTAAACACTGAAAGTGTGATAAGAGACTTAGGAACACAGGTGAACAGTGGTCTCACCTTCGATACTCACATCTCCACAACAGTCAGGAAATCCTTCTATGTGGCACACCTCATCACTAAGGGCTTTTCATCCAGAAAAAAGGAGGTCATTGTCCCGCTGTACTCATCTCTCATTAGACCCATCATAGAGTACAACACCCCATTTGGTATGTACCTCACAAGACATCTGCAACAACTGGAAAGGCCACAGAAACACCTCACTAAAAGAATCACAGTCCTAAAGCAGATGCCCTATGCTGACCGACTAAAAAACCTCCAGCTATACTCTGTCGCATATCGTCTACTCTGAGGTGATCTCTGCTTAACATACAAGGCCATGTCAAACCCAGAGCTGTTGGACATGCTACACTTAAAGAAACCACAATCCATCAGAGCCACACACTCCAGGGACCTAAACCTTGTCATCACAATGAACAAAACATGCTGGAGGGATAGGTTCCTGACCCAGAGACTCCTCATACTCTGGAATAAACTGCCCATACATGTCAAGCAGAGCGCCTCTTGGCCTTCTTCAAAAGGAACCTTGATGACTGGATGGGAGATAGGAAATTTACCCCCGGGAATCACGTCAGTTGCCCTGCTAGACAGGGGTCCAGGAAGTAAATATTGTGGGAAGAAATAGCCAGGGAATTGTTATGGCTAGGCTTGTATAGGCCCTAGGGCTGATAGCCTAGTACCAGCCTATGAACCTATGAACCTATTCCTGAAAAGATTGAATTAGGTTATATTATACAAAGCATTGATATTAGGGCAGCCACGGTGGTGCAGCAGTTAGTGTTGCCACCTCACAGCAAGAAATTCTCTGGTTCAATTCTCGGCTGGGGTGCATTGTGTGCGGAGTCTGCATGTCCTCCCTGTGGTTGCGTGGGTTTCCTCCAGGTGCTCCACTTTCCTCCTACATCCCAAAGACATGCTGTAGGTGGATTGGACATTCTAAATTGGCCCTAGGCATGAGTGTGTGCATGCATGTGTGTGCCTTCTGTGGAAGGTTGGGTGTTGGGCTGATAGCTCGACACTGTAAAACTCCACTGCCAATCATGAGCTGACAGGTAATCCACTGTGGCAACCCCTAACCAGGAAAAGCCAGAAGAAGAATACAAAGCACTGATATTGTCACACAGCTATTTTGTAGAAGTACATCTCCCAGCATTATACAGGTCTCTTGGACACACTGCACAACGGTTTTTGCTAGGCACTGAGAGGTACAACTCCCAGCATTATACAGGTCTCTTGGACACACTGCACAACAGTTATTGCTAGGCACTGAGAGGTACAACTCCCAGCATTATGCAGGTCTTTTGGACACACTGCACAACAGTTGTTGCGAGGCACTGAACACTGTAGGTCTGGTTTGTACCACAGAATAAACAGTAACACTGAACTGCTAATATCATAGAGTTAAATTTTAACATCATAGATGCTTGTCATCGAACACTTAGGTTTATGTTGGCAGTCAAATCTCTGTTACCTTAAACACATACCATAAATACACAAGTATAGTTGTATTATGATATAAGTGCATAATGCAATGCAGCTCACAGAAAAACGTCCATTTTGTTACACATGCTAAAAATAATCATGGTTCAGACAGTCAAACTGTGCTAACAGAAAAAAAAAATACACAGGCAAAAAGACATATTTATTTTTCTGCTTTTCAGTGGATTTACAAAGACTGTCCCGCACCTTCTATGCAGGAGGTTGTACCCACAAACACACACACCCTGCCCCCACATAACAGAATCATCAACAAGATCATACAGTCTTGGGTGGTAGAGCCATAACTAGGGTAGAAAAAAAGGGAGTGGAAGCCCTAGGTGTAAGCTGTTAGGGGGCATGGTTGGCAGGTGTTGATGGTGTGGGAGTCCAGAATTAGCATTGCCTTATAAAGCTGTGAGGATATCACAATTTTATAAATGAATGCTGATACTGCATTTCTAGTTATGGCTGAAGCACTCAGTGCATGTGGTGATTTAACTGTACAAGCAAGCTACTTGTCCCATTTGTAGAAAGCAGCTTACCACAGTTTCAGAGTGAAGAGCTTTTTTTGGTCTTTAACTTTGAGAGAAGACCCTATTATTGCTCCACAGCCTTGAGCTGAAAGGGGGCTCCAGTTTGCAGAACTGCTCACAGCACCAAATGAGCTACAGTTCTGCTGAGAAGAAGCTGAAAACATTTTTTTCATATTGCTCCATATTATTTTGTTCCATAGTGCATTTCTGCCATCTGGTGCATGGCTGACTGTGATACTCCTTTCAACTGACATATTTCTTAATAAACTTACTTTCATGCTTCCATCAGTCCATCCATTCACTTCCTAAACCACTTAACCTGGACAGAGTGCAGTGACAGCAAGCACTATATAGAAACAAATTAAAACAACTGTTTAAGAACACCAAATGCTCTTGCTTCTGTGCAGCTCACACTGTAGTCACATCTTTCTTGTAAAGGTATACTTCTAGTAAATGCCCACTGGTTGAATGCCTACCTTAATTATGCACACTGTAAATAATACTATTACTTTTGTTTGTAATTATAAACAATGTACAGGTGTATTGCCCTTACTTTTTTACTGTACTATGTGCATTATTTAATCTGTTTGTGTCTTGCACCATGGTGTCCGGGTGGTTAAAAAGGTCTGCTAACCAGTCCACTTACCTTGTTATCAAACTGAAATAAATAAATAAATGCATACATATATACATACATACATACATACATACATATATGCATACATATGTGCATGCATGCATAAATATACAAGATTTCCCAGTCTCCAGTATCAGTATCCAGTTTATTCTATGGGATCTCCAGTTGTCCCTAGTAACCTGAGAGATATAACCCTGCTAACAAGCCATTGGTTTTCCCAGGGGCCCCCTTCCCAAGGGCTGCAACTGGTTCACTTTCCCTGGAATGCATGCTGAGGTCCTTCTCACCAGGAGTCTGAACAATCACAACCGGTTCCTTGGAATATGAAGAAGCAGTGGTTGTATTCTATGATTCTCTAGACTTGCCTAGCTCCTCAGTGACTCAGTTCACATTTCACCACCACAGTCTGTAAAACACCAGCAGTCCTTCTGTCTCTGCATCCATCCAGCAGTCAGTGTCCACATCCCCTGTCTTTTCACTAGTGAAAAAGACCCCGAGATACTTACATTTCTCCACCAATGGCAGTAGCTCCTGCTTCACCTGCAGAGGATAAAGCCCCTTTTCTAGAAGAGAACAGTGACTTCTGATTTTGGAGGTGCTGATTCTCATTTCATCCACCTCCTGACACTCAAGTCAGCATTGAGCTGCTCTAGAGCATACTATATACCAGAGTCGCTTGAAGCAAACAGGACAACATCATCAGTGCATACCATACACCAGAGTTGCTTGAAGCAAACAGGACAACATCATCTGCAAACAACAAAATGCTACCTTCACACACAACCGAACTATTATCCAATAGGGGAAACAACTTGCACCTCCTTGTAGAGTTATACAACCACCACGGACATATTTGACACTTTTTTTAGAGAGAGAGTAAAATCAGATTTACAGAAGAAACTATGCTTTTTTAAACAAAGTAACACAAAGTGTTTTTTGTTTTTCCTTAGAATGCAACTGAGTAAGTTTCCATTAATTTGAAGAGCTTGGTTACTGATTCAAATTATTCAAATGCAATGTAGATTTATGTAATAGCTCTTTGTTAAGCAAAGTTCATATTTTATGTATGAATTTAATTTCATTGAAATAAGTGGACTTAAAGCATCACATTTTGTTGTCAAAGCAATATTAGTGCTCTGATTGCATTGTGAAAGAGCACTGGCTTATAAAAGTGTATAGTAAAAAGAAGGGAAGATAATTGTGTAAGAATGTAATTTATATTATTACTATTATTATTATTATTATCACTACTATTATTATTAGAATTATTATTATTATAATGAAATACAAGTTTTCTGCATGTCTGTTTTCTTTTTAGGATTGCAGTAATTCCAGCTTCCAGCTTTTCATGTGACAGAAGGCCTAAAACTGTTGTCACATCAGAAACTGATGAATGATGCAGATATTAGGGCAAGCCTCTCATGGCAAACACAGCAGTGGAGACTCATAATTGTGTGTATCCGGACTCTTTGGGGACTGAAGACAACCAATGTCACACTTGTCAGACCAGTTTCAAGTTCTACTCACAACGTGACATATCTGACAGGTGAGCACATTTAATGGTAGTGGTGTATTAGCCAATGTATTCACCAATGTAAAAAATATATATATATATATATATATATATATATATATATATATATATATATATATATATAATGATGTGTACTGATCTTCCTGCATTTGAAGTGATATAAATATTTCAGCTGTGTAAAAATAAATAATGTTGCATTATTTCAATAACAGATTTAGGCAGATGATCAGCTTTATAGGTTCATAGGTGTGTACTAGGCTAATGGCCCTGGAGCATTTACAAGCCTAGCCCATAAGATTACCCTGGCATTGTGCCACCCAACCTTAGTTCCCAGTGCCTCTGTCAAGTAGAGCCATTGGAGTGATCCCTGGGGTGAATTTTCTATTTCCCATCCACTCATCAAGATTTCTTTTGATGCTTTGTTTGACATCTATGGGAAGTCTATTCCATAGCATGGGCAGTCTTTGGGTTATGAACCTGTCCTTCCAGCACGTTCTGTTGATTGCGATAATGAGGTTGAGGTCTCCGGAGCGTATGGTGTGGAGGGATTGGGATTTCTTAAGATGTAGCATTTCTAACAGAGCTGGGTCAGACATGGCTTTGTAAGTCAATCAGAGATTGCCTCTAAGTAGGTGATATGAGACAAAGACTGGTTGGAGTTTTTTGAGTCTGTCCATATAGGACAAGTGTTTAAGACCTAGGATCCTCCTTGTGAGGTACTTGTGCAGCCTCTACAGTTTGTGCAGGTGTCTAGTGAGGGACATGCCAAATGGGGAATTGTACTCAATGATTGGCCTAATGAGGGAAAAGTAGAAGGAGACAATGACCTCTTTCTTCCTGGATGCAAAACCCTTGGTAATGAGATGTGCCACATAGAAGGGCTTTCTGACCACAGTGGCAATGTTATGGTCAAAAGAGAGGTTGCTGTCAACCTGTGTTCCCAGATCTCTCATAATGCCTTCTGTGTTCAGTGGACTACCATCAATGTGGTAATTCATGGGAAATGGGCTTTTCCCAAAGAGGATGATGACACATTTTTTGGCATTGAGCTTAAGGCCATGGTTCTGACACCAGTCGTTGGTCTCAGTGAGGTCTTTCTGTAGGATGTCAGCAGCACTTGGGGAGTTAATAATGGCTCCTAACTTGCAATCATCTGCAAACTTTGTCAGCCAGAGTCCCTTTTTGTTGGCCTGGATGTCTGAGAAACAGATACCAAACAGGAGAGGACCCAGGACCGATCCCTGTGGGACTCCACTCATGACTGGTTGGCGGTCTGACTTGGAGTCAGCTACTTTCAAACTGTGGGTTCTATCTGTGAGCCAGTTTGCAACCCACCTAGTGATATAGGGGTTGATGCCTAGCTTAGTGAGTTTTTCTATGATTCCTAAATGGGGAATAGTATGAAAGGCCTTGGCCAGATCAAGGTAGGCTGTATGAACCACCTTGTCTTCATCCACACCTCTGGTGACTGACTCAAAGTAGTCGACCAAGTTGAGCAGGCATAATCTACCCTTCAAAAAAACAAACTGCGTGGGATCCAGAATTTGGAGATTCCCTATATCCTTGTTTATTAGGTCAATGATGATGCATTCCATAGCTTTGCATATCAGACTTGTCAGGCTAATGGGGCGATGGTTCCCAGGGTCTGTAGTCACTCATCCTTTGTGGAGAGGGATGACTATAGCAGTGCACCATTAGGTAGGGACAAAGCCTGAGGTGAGGCTGTGATTGAACAGGGCACACAGGTGAGGTGCCAGTTCACTCTGTAGTTCATGTAGAACACAGCCAGGGATATTGTCAGGTCCCATAAAAGCTGTATTCTTGGCCTTGGACAGTGCTGTTTTAACCTGTGCAGCAGTAATACTGGGTGCCTGGCAATCTACTAGTATCGTGATTGGTCCTTTGGGGGGAGAGGGTAAAGTTGGCACTGAATCTATCAGCCAGTATATTGGCGATATCTGTTGGCTCAGTATAGGAGGTACCATTGTGCGGTAGCTTACAGCAAATCTGGGTATTGCCATGGAGATTCTTTACATAACTATAGAAGGCCTTTTGGTTGTATTTACTATCTGCTACAATTCTGTTTTCATAGCTAGCTTTAGAGTATTTGATGAGGGATCTCAACTTTTTGAGGCTGATAAGGGAGATTTTTCAGTCTTGGGACTTCACTTTATACCACATCAGTTTCCTCCTTCTGTTGTAGAGTTTGTTTATGGTAGGGGACCATCAGATTGGCTTCCTTTTTTTAGAGGAGAGAGTCTTGGTTCTATTGAGTATGGTGAGATACATGCATTTGTGTATGTGTTTGTACAGTGCACTGGTGTATGATTTGGTGGTCATGCAACTATTCTTCATTTGCATGGGTGCTGTGAAGTTAGCCACCTCTGTTTTTAGAAGCCCAAAGTTAGCTTTGGAGCAGATTTTCATGGTGGTTACCTTTGTGGGGGGGGGGGATTTATAAGGTGATTATTTTGGGTTGGATCTAACCAGGGAGGAGTTGACTATTGGTGTAGAACAATGGTCGCCCTTGTTAGTAATGACCAGGTCAAGGATGTTGCTTCCTCTAGTGGGGGTAAGAGCGAGCTGGTCCAGAGCATTAGAATTAATGAATTCCAGGAAACGTTGGGCAAGTGTATTGGTACATGAGTAGTTTTCCCAGTTAATGGAGGGGTAGTTGAAGTCGTCCAGTATGAGAGTGTTAGTTTGAACCCTAATATTTTCCAGGGTGCTTAGGAATGTGGAGTGTGAGTCTTGGGACATGGTTGGGAACCTATAACAGGTTACGACCTGAATCACTGTCTTACCCAGTGTTAGCTACAACTGAAGTATCTCTGATGCGTTATGTTGGGCTACCAGTCTTGAGATGTGCACATCCTATGAATATGGAAACACCACTGCCTTTGGAGCTTCAGTCCAAGTTCTGGGGCCGAAAGGTTTGGAATGAGTTATAGTCTGGAGGTGCAGGGGTGCTTTCTGCTGCCTGGAACCAGGTCTCTGTTACAGCACAAATGTCGATGTTCTCCATTTTAAGGAGTACTTCAAGCGAGTGCATTTTAAGAATTAGACTTCTAGCGTTGAACAGCATGACCCTCAGACTGCATTTGTTTGGAGCTGTTACGGTGGTAATTTGGTCTTTGCAACACTGCCTAAAAAAGGCACTATAGGGGTGGCAAGAGTTTTGGCCAGTATCTGGAAGCCCAGGGGTGCTCAATTTTCAGCATTCTTATGCTATATAATTAATTTTTAAGTACATTTGCTTACTAAGTGTACATTTAAATGTTTACTTCTTTCATTGCTATCCTTTTCAGAAGACTGCAACTTGAATATTATCCTTAGCATCCTAGAATTACATCTCAGCCCTATGCCAGAACTGCCAGATGTGCAAGCCTGTCTTATACAAGGCAGGGAGCAGTGGCCCTTTTCCTTTTTAATGACTGAAATATTTGATACCAATGAATGTAGGGAATAGGCGATCAAGTCTATCCACTGAGGCCTTAATCCACTTTTTCCCCAGCAGTGGTGAAAACGAAGTAAAGCAAGCATTCACCTGACTTCCCATATACCCATTCATATATTAATGCTTGTGGCTAGTGGGAAGATATTCTGTGACCTATTCCAGGGTTCTCCAAATGGGAATGGAGGCACAAGTCCTATTTTGCACAGATAGACAGTAACCATCTGGTACACTCTGCATACCAGTTAAGTGACATTGCAGTGATCCTGGACTGTGGACAAAGTAAGCAAAAAAATGTAACTGTTTTGTCAAAAAAACAAAACACTAGAACAGGGAGGTAGTATGCAACATCTTCTGGATAGACAAGGACAGTGTAATACAGCCAGCTCAACAGCTAGAACCAAACAAGCCTTTTTGGGCTTTATATTTATGACATAAACAAGCCTTTTTGGGCTTTATATTTATATTTATGACATAAACAAGCCTTTGGGCTTTATATTTATATTTATGACACAAACAAGCCTTTTTGGGCTTTATATTTATTTTTATGACATAAACAAGCATTTTTGGGCTTTATATTTATATTAATGACATAAACAAGCCTTTGAGCTTTATATTTATATTTATGACACAAACAAGCCTTTTTGGGCTTTATATTTATATTTATGACATAAACAAGCCTTTTTGGGCTTTATATTTATATTTATGACATAAACAAGCCTTTGGGCTTTATATTTATATTTATGACACAAACAAGCCTTTTTGGGATTTATATTTATATTTATGACACAAACAAGCCTTTTTGGGCTTTATATTTATATTTATGACACAAACAAGCCTTTTTGGGCTTTATATTTATATTAATGACATAAACAAGCCTTTGGGCTTTATATTTATATTTATGACACAAACAAGCCTTTTTGGGCTTTATATTTATATTTATGACATAAACAAGCCTTTTTGGGCTTTATATTTATATTAATGACATAAACAAGCCTTTGGGCTTTATATTTATATTCATGACATAAACAAGCCTTTTTGGGATTTATATTTATATTGATGACATTACTCTTGCCTTACAAAACAAATTGCACTTATGTGTTCACCATTACAGACGTGCACTGAGAAATGTGCACCCCAATTCCTTTGTGCTTTTTATATACAACAATCTAAAATGAAACTACTAAAGAGAATAAAAAATGTCCCATACCCCCATGAAAACGTGCAAAACACAAATCCAACCAAAATAGAAGCTCAGATGAGACAATACTGTCTGCAAGTCATTGTTCTGGAGCAGTCATCACAGTACCTGGTGCTTAAGTCATGGTTCGGAAAAATCACTTCCCTATGGAAAGGCGAATGCCTAATACAGGGATAGATTTCAAAACAGTTTGTGCTCAGTGTAGCATGTTACCTCAAGCTTTGGACTCTCACCTAAAAATAGGTAATCCCAAAATAAGGTTTCCACAATTTATTCTTCTATAGCATTCAAATGACAAATAGCTCAAGTCATCATCAACATTAATGACAGCGCACTGAATTTTGAAATATTGGTAGCATTCACAACACCAAGCACTGAGGTAAGCATCATGTGACATTTCATCCCAGTTTCTACTTTACTCTGCATTGTGTTGGCCATGATACCCCGTCGGGATTCTGACAGCAACTATGAATTTGCTTATATTTCCACTTGTATATATGTCATATATATTGCCTGCATACAACAGCTTTAATGATCCACCCCCTCAGAATTGTTTGCTAACATAGTCCATCACCAGTATAAACAAAAGTGGGTTTACAGCTGAACCCTGATAAACACATTCTCTCACTGGGAACCACTCTGTGAGTCCAAACACTGTTCACACTTCTGTCACTGTTTCCTTGTATATAGCCTGCCCTAATTCTACTAATGTTTCTGGGACTTCATTGTAGAAATGCCCAAATCAACTTTCTTGGGACCTCATCATATGTTTTCTCCAAGGCAAGAAATGCCCATTTGGAACACTTTTGCCATCTCCAGCTTTTCTTTTCCAAACATTGGCAAACATTTGATTGGTTGTGCTACAGCCTAATCTGAATCTGAACTGATCATCTCTCATCTTACTTTCTCCTACTCTGCATATTTGTTTGTCAATCATCCTTTCCAGCACTTTCATGCCTTATGACAACATTTTGTTGGTTCTGTACTGCCCGCAATTATGTCTTTTCTTTTTGTTCGTGTACACTGGGCACTCAAATGCTTATTCTCCAATCATCTGGGATATAGCTTTTTCTCTGTACCATAATTAATAATCACAGGAGCACTTTCTCCCTTAACTCATCCAACATCTTGATCATAAAGTAATATGAATGACATAAAAGTGAAGCTGAGCTCAGCCAGTAGATGTATGCGCTGTGCTAAGCTGACAGATTCAGAGTATGATAGCAGAGGAGATATGGGCTTGGTATGCATCAGACTATGACAGCGTTTTGTAGTGGACTAGTGCCTGTATATCTGGCACAGTCTAGCCCCATCCTGCACTACTAGTGCCATGCTGAAAATAATGAAGTACAATAAACACTGAGGCAAAGGCCATCCACAGCTCTAATCCAATGTTTTGGAATCTGGCACCAAGTGTTCCTTATTCTGTCCCCACTTTAAGTTTTATTGGTTTTACACTGCACACAAGATATAGCCAAAATGGCTCAGAATGCCTTACTGCATTTTTTGGTTTGTTTATCTTGCTACCTTTTGCTGACTTTCTTGTTTTCCACTCAGTTTTCTGCAGCAAGGGATGGTTGCAAGCTTAGCCTTTTTATCTCCTTCATGTGTAATAACTTGCAAGGCTGTTTTGAGTATTACAAGTGCATAGGAATGCCTCTTCCTCCGGTTTTATTACTTGTTTATCCACATGCTGATTATTAGCCTATTCAGGTGATGTCAGTATCTCAGGAAGCTCAAGAAATAATATAAGAACTCTTGTTCAACAGAAATAAAGTCCTCTTATCAAAATTACAGATGTCATTTAAAAGTAGTCATTCATAGCAGCAGAACAAAATAAAGCATGCTAATTGACTTTATCTCTGCATAAGCCGTCAGGAATCAGACTTGAGAAGTTTCAATCTCATACTTTCATTCTCTGCAGTAAATACTTTCCCATCATTAGAACTATCTCCTGTTATCATTTACTTGTCCGCATGCAAACTTTGTTTGCTATCTCCATCTTCTTACCCTAACCACGGTGGAACCTAATGTCCTGTTTCTTTCAGCTGTAGCACTCCCTAAATCTATATTTTAATTCTTTTGAACCTGTTGATTGGATTCTAACCACATGCAGATGTTTTCTTACATCTAACTTCTCTAATTTTTCCTTTAAGTCCATTACTACTAAAGCAGATGTGGGTGCATACACACAAATAAAGCCTGCTCTGGACTGTATCCATATCATTGTAATTAGACGATTAAATGCACTGCTCTACATTTTTGTCTGCATATGTAATTCTAACCACTTTCTCCATACATTATATCATTTTTGTGTAATGAATCCAACACAGGCATTTTCATTTAATATATTGCAATTTATTGGCTAGCATGTATCACAGCAATTAAAGTTATTTTGATCATACCTGTTCACATAGTTGTCTAACAGCAAGTATTGCATTAAATAGATGCTAACTTGTTTTCTTCCAGTGCACTCTGAGTTACTGTTAACAGCTTTGGTTGATTCTTAAAATGCATTTGATTTACGCTGGTATTTATGTACTACTGTTATTTTGTAAAATGTCTTTAATACATGCAGTGGATTTTTTTCCTTTTGCTCACGGCAGCTCACCTCTGAAAAGGATTGTTGCCAAGTAGGACCAATCCAGTAAATAAAACTGAAAAATAAATCAAATAAAGAATTAGTTTAGGTATACTGGCACTATAACCATGTAAGTCAAGGGTGCAAAATTCTCCTGAGAAACTTACACGAATATTTCAATAAAGAGAAGTGTTTCATCATGAGTGTAAGAAACCTTAAATGATCTCTCTCATGCCATCCTGGCTGTACCTCATACTGAACTTCTGCATGTTTAGTCTGAATCTTGCAACCCGTGCTTCAGTGGTACCATCTCTGATGTGTTATTCCTAGGGTAAACGGTCCCCACAACCTAGACATCAGGCTAACAACATACAGGCATAGCTCGCTTAAGGTGTAGGCCTTTACCTTAATGTCATTTGTGAATGAGTTAAATACTAATGTGGTCATGGTAGGAGCTATGCTTACCTCTGTGCCAAGAACCTCTTTAATGGCATAAAGTATCAATCACAATACTTCATATGTCTCAGGAATCCTAATTGTTCAGAGCAGTAAAACATCTCTCTCTCTCCTCTCCCTTCATTCAACACCACAGAGCAGAGAAGTAAACTAACTGTTTATTTCCTTTCTTTCAGTCTTTTTTTCTTCATTCCATTCCTACACCTGTCATAAATCAAAATACTAGGTGTAAGCATGTTCTCCAAAGGGGAGCAGATGGCAGGTATTAGACAAATTCAACCCTGCAGAGAAGGGCATCCTGCTACAGACACTCAGGATCCATGATCTGCACCCATCTATAAGACCCCATGTAGGACACAGTGGTCCATCACATCAGTGCCATGGATGACAAGAATCCCATAACACAGCAATGTCAGAAGCAAGTCAATGACTTGATACAGTGGGCCTTACAGAAGGCATGCAGCATAATAGCTGACAGGTCTCCAGCTGCAGGGGATTCACCTCACAATGCAAGTGTCAAGGATGTTGAGTTATTCCTAGCATTTCAGCATGGAGACGATGAGAACATGGGTATCATACCAGGTAGACTGAATGATTTTGGGAGTACTTGAATGTCACATGGCTCACTGTGTGACCAGCCAGGTTAGCAGCTATACAGTACCTCTGCATAGACTGACACTGGGAATCTCATTATGGCCATTGTATTCTAATTCAAGTACTACTGGCACAAGCATGCTTATGCTGTTTGCCTGCATGTGCCTACCTGCTATGTCCAGGCATAGCACAGGGCATCACAAGTAGGGGCAGTCCTTGTCACTCTGTTATCCTTTGCACTGTGTATTTACAGGGCAGATTACTGCTACAGTGCCAGGTGCACAGACAGGGCTAGCACAACAGGCTAAAATGAGCATATGTGTATGGCTTGATGATGATGACATTTAGATCAAGTCATAGCTCCAAGATACACTGGCACTGGTAGTCTCCCTCCTAGAAAGTCATACACCCATTTTCAAGGTGACAGTGTGACCTCACCCACTTCCAAACTACAGGATGCATGACATGGGACTTACCATCCCTGTCAAGGGTGAACCTCCCCTATGATAGAGAGTACCACCACATCTTTTAAGGCTTTGGTAACAGACCAACCTAATGACGTAGACATGTGTATACCCACAGTAAGGCAGTCTGGCAGATGTTTCTTTCACCTTCAAATGTCACAAGTGACCCAGATATGTGAGCAGCTCAGACATTTCAGTTGTCACAGTCCCCCGCCTCCCACTGGGGACAGTCCTGCCAAAAATGCATTAAGAGTGGTACATATTATCAGCAATCTATCATCAGATCATGCTCTATCACATTAGTCTCCAGGGGGAACTGTTGTCCTGCACCATCCAACCATAACAGTGGTTGCAGTGCATGGCCGATTAGCAGCACCACCAAATGGACCACAGAGACGACAGTGTATGATACTGATATCACCTCTCTCCATGTCCCTTGTCTTCACTTCTGTTAACTGGTATCCTCCAACTGCCAGGCTATACAGAAAGCTATGTGTTTGTGTACTCTTAGTCACTTGTGCAAATGATTATGACTGTAACTTACACCATCCTTCTTATTGTGTAGTGCAGGATAAGATGTCTAATGCACAATGTGACTTGACCATGCACTGACGAACATAACCTTTTGATAATAACGCATGTGTCATTTTGTTCCATGTGTCACACTGTACTGCCACTGTGCATTTGACGGGGAACATAGAGATGAACTGTACACTGCTACTTTGCCTTGCTGCCATGTATTGTACTTGATACTGTCTGGTGATGGAGCAACAACTTCTGGTGGTGTCTGTCAGCATTACTGTCTGTCATCATTGCTGGTGGATGTTTTACTGTCTGCCCTGACATAGCTTGTTGCAGCTGCAGGTGTGCTGTTTCCTGGAACTGCTGGTTGGGCTACCTCATTCCTCATTATCATGTTATGTAGTATATAGCATGCTGCAGACATCATGCATACTTTGTCAGAGAAATACTGCAGTGATTCCCCCTCCCCCACCCCAAATGATATATCTAGGCAGCAAATATGGATTTGAGCAGGCCAAATTCTTGCTTCACTTTATTCTGGGATCGTGTATGGCCAGTGCAAGTTCTATACAGGCATCATCATCCAAGACTCCAGGGAGTATCTTGCATCACCTGCAATGCAGTAAAGGCTTAAAGTGAGGGTGTGAGACAGAGATATATACTGTGGGTTCCTAAGTAGATGTGCGGGTGTATTCATGTGTTATTTACCTACTGTGGTCATATGGAATGTCCCTGTGCAGGAAGAAGCTAGTTAGATAGCTTGTATGGCATATATATATATATATATATATATATATATATATATATATATATATATAGATAGATATAAATATATATATATATATATATTTATATATATAAGAGTCATGGGCACACCAGGCTGCTCTACAAGCACATTGCTTATGAGCTCCTGTGCACGGCACACTTTCCAGCAGCAGATGAAATGGTGACTTTTCCTGTTAACCTAATACTGTCCTTGGGCACAGAATAGGACCTTCATTACCACATGTGTGTGATCTATGGCTCTCAGCACTTCGGGATGGTAGAAAATGTCATAAGAACCACTCATAGTAATGTCTCCCTCCTCTGCCATAGTGGGAAACAGATGTGCTCAACCACATGTCATTAATGTATCACGAAATGTCTTAAATATTTAGAGACCAAAGTCTGTGAAATACCTAATGTGTCCCTGTTTGACTCGGGAAGTAATGTCTCCCTCCTCTGCCATAGTGGGAACTGATGTGTTCAACCACGTGTCAGCAATGTATCACGAAATGCCTTAAATATTTAGAGACCCAAGACTGTGAAATACCTAATGTGCCCCTGTTTGTCTCTGGAAGGTTCATATGCCTAGAACAGTAAGAGCTACACATACCTTACTATTTGCTGGTATAGGAAGGCCATACTTTCCTTCATATTCAGTTTGTGGGTCATACTTGTCAACCACCACCCATATGATGTCTCAGTCCAATTAGGGACTGTCCAGGAGCTGCTGCTCCATCATCTTATGTGATATAAATTTTGGGTCTGAACCTTTTTGGCTGTGTCACCCACCAATGTGTTACACTCCTGGGAGGCCAGGAGTGGTACTAATGCATACTAGCTGCTGCAACTGCACAAAGGATGCTGTTTCCAGCATTATCATCTGATGCACCTCTGAATGTTTTGGCATGCTTTTTGTCTTTATGCTTAGACACAACAGATTGTGTGACTTCATTTGCATTCCCCCTCTGTCTTTTACACTTTTGCTCACTATCCTGCAGTGCTACTGAGTTCTATGAATCACTACTTAGGTATGTGTTTTTGTTTTCAGTAAAAGACTGCACTGTGTACTATACAAAGCAACTCAGAATTACAGCCAATTTGAAGCAAGAACAAGTTGTGTATAGAAAATGACCTAGCTAGTAGCTAGTTTCTTGATATCATTTTAACTGTACATTTTATGTATTTAGTATAAAATAAATAAAGCATAAAGTTATGGATAGGCTGAAATTCAAAGGAGAATAACTAAAAAATACCTAAACGAGTGATTTCTTCCTGTCAGCATTGTGGAATAGTCGTTTCAGAAACCGGCCACAAAATTCTCATTTAAAGTTGTTTATCTTAGACATTTACAGAATTTTCTGATGTATATTTTGAATGCTTGCTCAATTCTGAAAGTAGAACTTAACTCTACTGTAAATAGCAGTACTTCTGGCTGGTCTGTAAAAGAAATGGAACATAAACTAAACAGGTATTTATAAGTGCTGTAAGCTGCACTATTTTGAAATTGCAAAATTATGATTAAGATCTTAAGCCTCACAATATGTGTTATAATAAATAAAATGTCACATAAGATCTTATCTTAGTGCAGTGCTTGTAAGTATACAAAACTACTTGGGAATGATACTCACAGTACCTGCGTTGGGATAATATTCTCACTTGCCACATTTGGAAGGCACGGTGGGATTTACCTCTGGTAAAATGGATTTGATCTCAAGGAGGTGCTCCAAAGGACTGAATATTCTGGCCAGGAGATAATCAATCCAAAACTGCAATTCTCCTCTTTTGTAGTTAGTTATTAGTGCTCATATATCACACCTATTAATTTTTATTTATGTATATATTTATGAATGTATTTATGCATGCAAGCATTTATTTATTATTTTTTTAAGTATGTATGTATAGGTGTTTTTCTTATGTCATTAAGTAAGCTGATTGTATTTCTTTCCATCTGTTACTAACAGTGCATTAATCATGTCAAATATTTTCCATGTCATCTTTTCTTTAAGATCTAAGAACTGAGTTCTTCGAGTCAATACTTGCCAACCCACCAAGAATGAGCTTGTACGAGCACATAAAAGGAGCTGCGCTTTTTGCAATGACTTTGTTTGGATCGTTTGGCAACATAGCTACAATTCTGTCATTTATTCAGATTGCATATCAGGAAAGAAAGCTTCTACCTGTTGAAATAATTCTGTCATGCCTTTCAGGAGTAAATCTTTTGATATTACTCTCACGAGGAATACCATATCCTCTGTTCATCTTTGGTGTGATTGTATCATTTAATGACCCAGCCTGCAAAGCTGTTTCCTACATACACATATGGTTTCGATCACTGGGTGTCAATTTAACTTGTCTTCTTAGTTGTTTTCAATGTATAACTATTAGCTCTGGTTCTGAAAAGTGGGTCAAACTAAAAGGAACTGTACAGAACCATCTTTTAAGTCTTATAAGTTTTCTGTGCTTAGTTAGCATGGCATCGAGTGTGGACATCATTTTGTTCGGATCTTCTGGTACTAATGTTACTGGATTACAAAATACAATTTTTAATGGATACTGCCTTAACACTTTACCTAGCAAGATTGTATTTGACACAATTAACTATGTTATTTTTGCTCGTGACGTTGCATTTCTGCTTCTTATGACATTATCCAGCTGTGTTATTTTAATAATCTTGTATAAACATCAGAAGAGGGTAATTGGCATAAGAAGTTCAGAGAAAAGCACAAAAACTACTGCAGAAGGGCAGGCATCTAAGACTGTTGCTATTATAGTTGTTATGTATGTGCTTTTCTTTGGCATGGGTACCACCATTTGGTTTTATGAAGCAGTAGCTGATACAAAGGTTAATTTCCTTGCAGTGATACCTGATTTTCTTTCTGTATGCTACTCTTCCTTCTTCCCTGTGGTTATTATTGTGTTTAATAAAAGAATTCAAAATGTACTCAAGGACTATTTTGGCAAGCATGGAACAAAACATTTTGGTGATCTTGGAGACTGATTTCAAGAACTAATTTCTTTGGATTACCACTTCATCAGTTTGGTTGCAATAGTCTTCATAAAATTAATGAATTATGGAAATGATGCTATACATTGCATGTTTACTGAGTGTCAGTTAAGGTTTAATTATAAAATGCCAAAAACAAATCATTAGTTCTGTATGTCAAGTCAGATTTTAGCAGATAGTGGCATGCTTGACTCCTTTTTAAATTTAACACATAAGAATATTGTATTACCAATATAATTATGTAGGATCAAAGCTATAAATGATTCAATAATTTCTTCTGCAATTAAATCATGAGGTACACCACTACTGAATGCAGCATGGGTAAATCTTCATCCTGTAATGTGCTATTTTGCAATATGGTCATAATATAATTATTACTAACTGTGATGCTTAGGTAAGAAAAGCGAAAATCCCATTTGCACTGACTTTATTGAATGAGCAACTTCCAGTATAATGTAGATCCTTTTTACACTGCCATGCTTTTTTTTATTTCATGTTCAACTGTGGTTTTAAACAACTGCTGAGTCTGTGATGTTAATCTGAAGCTTTAAGCAAGAAATAAGTTCTTAAACAGCAAAGTCTCACTGCAGATGGTTCACCTTAATAGGAGATCTGAAATCACCATTTGCACTTGAGTTACACAATAGTTCATATAAAAAAGGCAATGTTAATTCACTAATGTTTAAAAAAAAACACTTAAATCATTTTGTCAGAAGTGACATAAATTAAGATGGCTGTAAAATAACACAAGTGGGAGAAGGTGACCAAATGGAAGTTTTGTTTGGTTGAGGCTTTCATTTCAGATTATCTTGTATTGTAAAAAGTGTGTATGTCCATATTAAGGGACTCTGGCAGAGTGTATGCAATAGAATATTTCTAGTATGCCTGCTGTATCCCAGACACAGCCATTTCAACGTCCATTGCTTTGATAACAACTCATAGAATAGAAGGTGGCAAGATAAAAATCTAAAACTGATGTACATGCAAAACAAAACATTAACCACGGGGCAAACCCTATTTGTCTATAAATGCGTAGTTTTTATTTTTTGTGATTCTGAACTTTATTATACAAAAAATATGCCAGATTGTATGTGCAAGAAAATAGAAAACAATTTTCTTTATGATTTTGAAAATGCATAACAATTTTATTTACAAAGCTAAGTTGCAAAATAATATTTCCTGCTAGATATGTTATCTGTTGCTTGTTATGTAAAGTGACAGAAGGAGAGTACTGAAGGAGTATATTACTACTAGAAGATGGCACTGAAGGAGAGTACTGAAGGAGTATATTACTACTAGAAGACAGCACTGAAGGAGAGTACTGAAGGAGTATATTACTACTAGAAGATGGCACTGAAGGAGAGTACTGAAGGAGTATATTACTATTAGAAGATGGCACTGAAGGAGAGTACTGAAGGAGTATATTACTACTAGAAGATGGCACTGAAGGAGAGTACTGAATGAATATATTACTACTAGAAGATGGCACTGAAGGAGAGTACTGAAGGAGTATATTACTACTAGAAGATGGCACTGAAGGAGAGTACTGAATGAGTATATTACTACTAGAAGATGGCACTGAAGGAGAGAACTGAAGCAGTATATTTACTACTAGAAGATGGCACTGAAGGAGAGAACTGAAGCAGTATATTTACTACTAGAAGATGGCACTGAAGGAGAGAACTGAAGGAGTATATTACTACAAGAAGATGGCACTGAAGGAGAGAACTGAAGCAGTATATTTAGTACTAGAAGATGGCACTGAAGGAGAGTACTGAACGAGTATATTACTACTAGAAGATGGCACTGAAGGAGAGTACTGAAGGAGTATATTTACTACTAGAAGATGGCACTGAAGGAGAGAACTGAAGGAGTATATTACTACTAGAAGATGGCACTGAAGGAGAGAACTGAAGCAGTATATTTAGTACTAGAAGATGGCACTGAAGGAGAGTACTGAACGAGTATATTACTACTAGAAGATGGCACTGAAGGAGAGAACTGAAGCAGTATATTTACTACTAGAAGATGGCACTGAAGGGGAGTACTGAAGGAGTATATTACTACTAGAAGATGGCACTGAAGGAGAGTACTGAAGGAGTATATTAATACTAGAAGATGGCACTGAAGGAGAGAACTGAAGCAGTATATTATTACTTGAAGATGGCACTGAAGAAATAAAAACAAACTGTGGAAAGCCTAGAAAATCAGCTGGGCACTGATGGTAAAGGTATCGTGTATGACACACCAGATCACCAATAAAGTACAGAGCATAAACATTTTTATGCATCTTTTCATAGATTAACTAATAAAGGTAAAATGTCTATTTGAACTTTAAAACATGAGCAAAATAAAACTTCACTTATACATAACTAACAATATACTACATAATTCTGACAGTGAGGATTAAATGATTCCTGACCATTTCATTATTTAAATTGCATGCATTGTGTAAACAAAAACTGGACAACGCATTTTACAATTTCAGGTTGATATTATTATTCTTAATTTATTTTTTTAACATTACATGTATCACCATGTTTACTGAAAAGAACAGCATTCTCACAAATGATATTATATGTGAATTAATGCACATTATTACAAATACAATTTGTACCAAACAACTTCTCTAATGCCTGCTATATGGTATGCTTAACTTACAGAAAATTTTATTTTTATACAATCTGGGTGATAATTGCTTCATAATGTTTAAGCCACATTGAATAAAAAAAAGCATAAAATGAGAATCGTCAAAGAATTTTCGCTACAAAATTAGTTTTGCACCTACAGTGCAATAAAATATGATAATGTTGATGAGTGATGCAGCTATGAGTTACTAATGATGCTTTCTTGCTCTCAGTTTAGTATCTCCTTCATAGTTATATATTTTAATGTCTGGGGTTTGTCTTGCTTTTCCAATAAAAAAGTTTCAGCCACTCAGTAACCTTCACCATGCATGGTGAACTAAGAATAAGACATTGCACAAGAATGTCCCTTAATCATTTAGTCATTTCCCAGCCTATGATCAAATATTATCATTTCATGGGAATTCAAAGAGAATACAGACAGAATGCACAACTCTTTAGTCCTGGGCACCTGAATACAGATGTTGTAGTTTCCAAAGCCTATATCACCAGCTGTCTGCATTATAATGTCTGTGGTATTCCTATGCATACCCTGAGTTGCATACAGCTTGCAGTAGTTGCACTTCCTGAAGCTTACCAATGTGTCTATTTGAGTTTCCAGAAGGACAGATGCTCTAGAATCCTACTCAAAGTCTTGCAAATAACTTTGCACAACTCACCACTAAGGCACATGTCATAAAACACTCAGGTAAAACCCCTATTGGCACTACAGTAACCATTTCTCCCTAACAGAGAAGAGAAAGAGGGACGTCAGATATGGCGCATGATCTTTTGCATTAGTGTCTCCCTTTCAAAGCCATTTTAGTAGGCCTTTATTGACAGGAAACGTGAAGATACACCAATAGATATGTATACACATTACCCCTAACTTTCATTATCCTATTAAAACAATGCTGACCAAATAGCAAACTCAAAAGACGCCAAAGGCATTGAACTTGAGGCATTCTTTCTCCTGCAGTGGGCAGTGCATTTGGATGTCTTACTCACCTCTCATAATATATTTTGTGATGACAGTTCGGTCATTGCAATAAATCTTGTTATTGTTCCAGGAAATATTACAAATCACACTAATTTTGGACATTTACTAGTCCCATTAGTGTAGCCACTTCCATCAGGCACTGTCTTTCCAAATATATGTCTTGCATTTAAAAAAAGAAAGCAAAGTGTAACAGATGCTGGACGATGGATACTGATAAACTGGTGTATTTGTATTAAATTACCTACAGGAGCACAAGAGAGTGATAACAAAATGTGTTAATGGGAGGAGGTCATAAAAGCCATCATGCTATCTAAGGATAATAAAAAAGTGAAAGTTGCTCTAAAGTACAGTAAGCAACTTACAGTACTACTACTAGACAATTGCTCAATGAAATAATTTTATTAAGTGTGATGCTGGAATATCTTTGCTATAAACTTTTGATTTTTATGTTACAGCCATGATAATAGCATGCTTTGAAAAACATATTGTACTGCTGTCTGCTTCTTCACCTACATATTAGTGCATAAGTCTCTACTATCATTTGAATTCACACAGAATATGTAACCCTGTATTGATTTTACATACACAAAACATAAGTCGCACCCTACCTTCCATATTCTTTAGTACTCAGCATTGCTACAGACATCACATGAATAAGAACAAGACTAAATCATGGATGAATTTACAATTCATGTAATAAATTACATTTGAAACTGTATTTATTGTACTAGGAATATATGGTACAATGTATGCTAGTTGATTGTTTTTCGTGCTTTCCACTATAAATTTAATAATGAGTGAAGCCCATAATTCAACCCACCCACTTGTTACTGATATTTAAATAAATGCCACCCTACCAGCTGATCTCAGTCACGTGACCTCGCACATTCAGTACCTATCCTTCTACCATCATCCCTCTGCACATCTGCACATTAGCATAATCCTGCCCATCACTCTTAATTTTTTAGAAAACATCTCCATCACACACTATGCAGTACACCAAAGAATCATTGTTTCCTTCACTTCTAGTCTACATAGTCCTCCCCAACAGACTAACGCAAAAGAAAAGAAAAACAGACCTTAAATATAGCCTTTACAACAGTTCAGAAAGGGACATCATTACCAATAATTACCATTAAGGTATGCGTCACTATAAATATCCCATCCTGAAAATGAAAAAAACACATATCTCACTCTACATTCACAATTAAAATAAATGTGTTCACTTATATCTGATACAATCCAACAATACATTGTTACACCTACTATATCTTAAGTTTTGCCTTAGATTTCTCTATATATTTGTGATCTGCTCATATCATATACCCTTATCAGCAAATGCACGTCTAAAAATCACATACCTCAGTGCTGCTAGCCTGCCAATTCAATTCAAACATGTTTAACCCTATATATATTATTTCCTCTGTACTGACAGCCTTGCCTGCTGACCTTTTAATAATACTGATAACCTCATTTTAAAGAACTGACACTTGATATGGTCTCTCTCATTAACTTTGTCATAACTATAACAGAAAGAGGCTAAATTCTTCTATCATAATCTCATGCTGTACGACCACAAACAATATTTTCCAAAATATGCAGCCAACCAAAAGAACAGGGATAAGAGTAATGCTCACACTCTCTTCACAGCTCTTAACCTCTTCTCCAAATGTTTGTGGCTATGAGCCAAACTGACATTCATCAGCATGCACAACAGGCAGCCATTTTAAATTTCTCTTAGCTATTGTATGTAGGTTTCATAATCTCTGGGTCAATGGCTGTCTAGGAACACTGATTCCATACTTTCACGATCATATGCCAAAGCTTCTACCCAATCATCAAGATTATTTCTGAATATATTTAAAACTTAGACAACCGAATGTGTGCCAGGAATTTGTTTCATAATTCAGGTAATCTTAATGTTATCTATGATTGCCTAAGTATAGTCTTAAATTTAGTTCCCTGTTTCTCATGGCAAAACTTGTCTGATAAGGTTTAATACCTAATATTGCTCATATGGACTTGTCATAAAATGTTTCAATGCCAAAATAAATGTAATTCTTATACATCAATACAAGGTCTATAAATTTAAATATATACGGCTTTCCTTATAATATTATGTCAGTTAATAATTTCTTGCTGAACCTCCTCTGTATAGATTCTAGGCATTGCAACTGTGTAATGTTGTGCACACAGGAGCTATTGTTATATTCTAATATGGGTCATCTGTATGCATTGCATAACATTATTGGACACCCAACATCCCTTGTAGTTATTTTTTTTAACATTTGGCCGAATAGTATCATAAATCAGCTTCTCAAGGTGTTGGCATATTAATAAAGGAGACGTTTGCAGATACTAAGATGCAGAGGTCCTTAAAAAATCAATCTCATGTAGAGTTGTTGATGTAAAAAAATATGCTTCCTAACTAAACATTTTTCCAAAATACATAAGTGGGCATTTATCTACACTGAAATGTAAACCAATTGACTTTGCACAATTACTTATGTCTTCCAAATAGTTTTTAAAGATTGAATATGTCATTCTTATTTTGTGAAACAAAAATATCTTGCAATCACTGGCATTTAGAGTTCCAACGGTTTTTATTTTCTAGGATTGTTGCAAACACAATATTAAATAACGTGAGGCCCAAAACTGACCCCTGTGAGACACCTAAGTTGACTGAAAGGTATCCTGAACATGCTGCATTGATTTTCATTTAGTATAACCTATCGGTTAAACAGGATGTAACACATCTTATTATGTATACATTAATGGGTGCATTTCACGTGGCTTTGATGATTGCTGAGTGAGGAAGGGAATCAAAGGCCTTAGCTACATCCAAATATATAACACCAGGCAAAGAGTCTAGAGGCCAAAAGGTAGTAGCACATGAGGAAACAACAATGACACATGCATCTGAAATTTGCTGTAGAGACACATCCAATCCTGAAATAGCAACAAGGAATGCATCATGGAGGTCAGGAGAATGAATGAAAACTGAAAGATTATATCAAAGAAAATAATAAAATGTTGAATAAAGTTATATAAGTGGCTCATGAACATTCTGACACACTGAAAACTTAATTTAAGAAAACCGCAAGGCATTCTTCAGCTATGTCCTTTACCTCAAAGGCAATACACAATTGTGTTCAGAGCACATTATAAATGGAGCCACCTATACTGAGCCAGAAGATGCAGCAAACCTACTGGTTGACAAATTCAGAAGCAACTTTACCCCTCTCTCCCCATCAACCTTTCCTCAGGAAATGCCATTAAATATAATTCCCCCAGCTATCATTAGGGAATAGGTCCTTGATGCTCTCTCTACGACCAAGAACACAGCATCAATTGGCCAAGATAATATCCCAGGACACCTTCTAAATAGCATGAAACATGATATAGCATGACCTCTGGAACTGCTATTTAACTGTAGCCTCCAAACAGGCTTTGTGCCTCATAAATAGAAAACAATAACAGTCATCCATTTGCCATCTACAGACCCTGGAAACTACTGACCCATAAGTCTCACTAGTTTCATATGTAAAGGCATGGAAAGACTTATCATGACCAGACACTGTATTCAACCCAATTTGGTTTCAAGAGCATGTCATGCCTACTCAACCTAGTGGACTTCTTTGAAAACGACATTAAAGCAATGGATGAGGGCAAAATGGTTCACACTGCCTACCTTAACCTGGCAAGCCAGTTGACATAATCCCTCACCCAGGCATTGTTGATAAACTTAAAAGGTTAGGTACAAACCATTATGTCACCTGGTGGATAGTCAGCTGTCTCACAGGAAGTTAGAACTGGGAAGTCCACCTCTACAAACAGGCCAGTCACAAGCAGAGTCCCTCTGGGATCATTCCTGTGACTACTCTGTAGTCAAGGCCAATGTCAATGGTCTCTGGCTGACTAAATTTGCAGATGATTGCAAATTAGGTGCTGTCATTGAATCACCCACTGACACAAATATTCATCAGAAAGGGCGGACACAGGCAAACAATTGATGCCAGTGTCATGGACTAAAACTAAATGCCAAGAAATGCATAGCAGCATCTTTCAGGAAGTCATTCACCCCTGATAACTATCATATTGGCAACACACCCCTAAGAGTTGACCCAGTGGTCAGGGACTTGGGAACACACATAGATAGTAATCTAGCCTTTGACCATCTTATGTGTACAGTAGTGAGGAAAAATTCTATGCTGTGCAACTTATAAACAAAGGTATGGCATCTAGGTCCAAGGAAGTCATTGTTCCACTCTATTCAACATTTGTCAGACCTATCATTGAGTACAATGTTCCCTTTGGTATGTACCTAACCAGGCATATCCAACAACTGGAACATCCACAGAAGTTCCTCACTAAAAGAATACAAGGGTGTAAGTAACATGTCCTATGTAGGCCACCTAAAGGCCCTATCCCTACATTATTTCTCTTACAGGCTGTTGAGGGGAGATCTATGCCTGGCATACAAGGCATTGTCAGATCCCACTCTGATGGACCTCCTGCATATTTGCAAAACAAACAGTACCAAACCTACCCAGTCTAAAGATTTAAACCTTGCCTGTGATATAAATAGGACTTGCTGGGGAGACAGGTATGCATCCCAGAGAGTATCCCTTCTCTGGAACAGGCTCCTCATCCATGTGAAGCAGAGTTCCTCCCTAACCCAATTCAAGTGTAACTTGGACAATTGGATAAGGAACAGGAAATTCATCTCTGGTTTAGCACCTATGTCTCTAATGGACACAGGCAGCCTGTAAATGGTTCATCTTCCAGGCATCTGCTTGCAAATGTTTCACCATCCAAGCTCCTGCTTACACTTATCAAGGGTATCAGAACTTGTCAGACATTTGGGATGCATGGCTAGGCTTAAAAAGGCCCTTGTGGTCATTAGCCTAGTAAACACCTATGAACCTATGACCTTATGAAGAGTTGAAGGCAAAGGAACTTGCCTCAGAAGCATGTATCAACTATAAAGACATGATGCTACTTGATCAGAGAGATAGATCATACAAGAAAAACAAAAGCATGAGAGAGGTCCCCGAAAATACAAAGGGGTAAGATTGCAAGAGCTTTATCAGAAAGCAGCTGAAATGATGGACTCAATTACAGCTGAAGAGGATACTTTGGATGTGGTGGGCAAGGCTTGTTGCAGTGAAGTGAGATTATTCATAGACTAGAACTATATGGTTCCCAGCAGGAAGAAGAGACTGGCGGATATCCCCATCCAGAAGTAGTACAAAATTAAGGGCTACAAGTATTTATCCTGCAACAATGAGGATACAACTTCCAGTGGGTCAGAAGACATTTTTTTCACAAGAGTAAGTCATGGCAGCTGCAGTGGGAACAGCATAACCAAGGACACCTAGCATAGGACTAAGGAAGAAGTCAGCTGGGCAAGGGGACAAGCGACAGGTGTCCTAGGTGCCAGTGGCACAGACACGAGATCTCTTCCTATTTGTTTAAGAAATATAAAGTATTGCAAGACAGAACAGCACTAATGTCGACATTACTATCAGAGATGGGTAAAGGGAAAATGATGTGGGTGATTTATCTACATACTCAGGTTAGTACTGACTGAAAAAGATTAGCTGTAAATATTGTTGTGGGATATTGCTAATACCTTTCCTGACAACTGAAAAAGGGATATATGGAAGAGCAGTGGAAATTGCAATGTGACTAAGAGCTGCTCTTTTTTTCTGTTGTAATTATACTGTTTAATGTACAATTGGGGATTTATGAACAAGAAGATTCTGTAAAGATTGCATCAATCATCTTGTGATGCATTGATATACTTAAATTAACCACCTAAACAATGGGCAGGTAATGGCCTTGCCAGGTGATACAAGAAGTGGTACAGTGAGGAAGATTGATATAACTCTGCTGAGAGGAAATTGATGTGGAGATATACCATTAAGAAACTAGGGAAAAATAAGGGAAATGGAGGTTATAGGGTTGGCAGCCACTGAGGGAATGCTTAGATAAGTAAAAAATTTGAAGAAAGAACAATACAACATCCACTGCCAATTCAATGCATCATGCAACAGCACAATGGAAAAGGAAAGGTATATGAAGAATGGCAGCATTAAAGAGCAATAAAAAGTGGTTGATTGCCTTTTTTGGTTTAGTTTAGGTTGTTTAACACATACCAAGGGAATGCAGCCTCTCAAAACAATTCAAAACAGATTGCATCTGCCATCCAGAGTCATATTTGTACATATAAATAGCTGCCTAAGCAATGGAGAAGCATCAGTCTCACAGGACTACATGAACGGTAGTACAAGCAAGAGACAGGGGAAGGAATATACTATTAAATATTAATGTACTGTTAAAGGGAGGAGGTTCTCAGAGGTTACCAAGGCAATTCAGCAAAAAACTTGCCCTAGAAAGAAACCATAGACAATGTTTTCAAGTCAGTACAAAAGTCTTTGAAGTGAAGACAGATATGATAAACAGACTAGTTTGAATTAGTCCTTACCCCTACCAAGGGGAAGGAAGGAAGGAAGTGAAGGTAAACATACTAAGATAATTAGTGGATGGCAAACGAAAGGGAAGGTTGAAGGGTTAGCAGTTAGCAAGAGTATGCTATGTCAACGGACTGATGAGAAATAGTACAACATGCATTGCCTCGTCACAGATATTACTGGAACCACACAATCAGAAAAGGATGCAAATGAAGGATTGTGCCACAAATGGTCAAACCTAGGAGGAATACCTATAGGAAAAGGGAAGGGAGCAATGACATGCAGGGCTGAAGCAGACTGATTGGTACAGGATGCAAGGTATCTTAAGACTATTAGAATGTGTTGAAAGAAAGAGGTGAGTGAAACTGAAGCAAACAGCATGAAAAGGAAGGTTGGTCTCATTGCAAGGTGGAAACTACCCACTCAGTGTACGGTGGGAGGATGAGGAGGCAACAACTTATCTGCACTTGAGAATAGTTTTGAAAACTTCCCCTTAGAAGCATATTAATGTGCAAATTGTTATAAATAGTTATTGGAAACTGTTTTGATAAATGCATTTCAATGTTTTTGGTAAGTACAGAGTCAGAGGATAAATTAAGAATAGACAGTTTATCCACTGAATGCACAAAGATACAAAACTGGAAAATTGATAGGGAATAAGGGATAGAGGGATAGTCAAATGTGCAGAACTTAATAAAAGATTTATTAATAGAAAAATAGTGTGGAATGTAACACTAGGGAATTGTTATCAATGGGTCTAGCTAGAAAGAACGAAGGTAGCAGGAGGGAGAAAGGAGAGTAAACCATAGTAAAGTTGTAGGTAAGGACAGTAAACCATAGTGAATGTAGGTAAGGACAGTAAACCATAGTGAATGTAGGTAAGGACAGTAAACCATAGTAAAGTTGTAGGTAAGGACAGTAAACCATAGTGAATGTAGGTAAGGACAGTAAACCATAGTAAAGTTGTAGGTAAGGACAGTAAACCATAGTGGATGTAGGTAAGGACAGTAAACCATAGTAAAGTTGTAGGTAAGGACAGTAAACCATAGTGAATGTAGGTAAGGACAGTAAACCATAGTGAAGTTGTAGGTAAGGAGAGTAAACCATAGTGAATGTAGGTAAGGACAGTAAACCATAGTGAATGTAGGTAAGGACAGTAAACCATAGTGAAGTTGTAATTAAGGACAGTAAACCATAGTGAAGTTGTGGGTAAGGAGAGTAAACCATAGTGAAGTTGTAGGTAATAAACATGAAATGTGCACTGGTTGACTAACCCTATGAAGAGACAAAGAATATTGAATGTAGTAAAAAAAAGGAGCAAAATATGCCCTGTTGTAGAAACCTACCACACAGATGATGAACATGTTAAGCTGGCAAAGAGGGTATGCAAGTTAGCAGAACAAGATAGTGATGAAGGAGCAAGAGGAAGATGAAAATGAGTGGTGGTAGCATTAATGGAGAAAGGGGCTCTAGTTAAGATAGAAGGTATACTGGAAGACAAGGAAGGATGTGTGGCTGGATGGAAAGGTACAGTGCAAGGAAGATGGATAACAATGGTGTCAATTAATTTTCCTCTGAAGATACAGGCAAAAGAAATAAAGGATGATGTACAAAAAAAATAATAGCTTTCCATTAAGGAGTCCTAGCACTAGCATGGGACTGGAATATAATATTAAGTGAGATGGAAAAGAGAAGGAGAATAAACAAGGGAGAGTCACTAAAGGAAAAAGGCAAATTGAAAGCTTGCAGGTTTCATGGGATTGATAGACATGTGGGACAATTTGCAAAGGGGATATGAAGAAGGATGTGCATACTATGGCAGTAAGTGGAATTCATAAGATAGTTACAACAAAGGAACATATGAGGGATATGATATATAGAGGTAGGCCTTATATTGTTTTCAGATTATGCATATGTTAGGGCAGAGATTAAGACGGAGGAGGAACTGCTTCAAGAGTAGGGAGATTCCTATCCTGTAGGATGGAAAGGGAAAGGTTTAAGAAATGAGTGAGGTTGACAATAATGGGAAAGTTAGATAAATGGAGGTAAAGAGTGTTAACTGAGACAGGATGAAGAAAAGATTCATAGGCGAAATACAGTCAAATATTCAGGAGCAAAAAGAAAGGACAATCTTAATATGATAAACTTAACCCAGAAGATAAAGGGAATGCAGCAGAAAACTAGAAATGCATGCAATAGGAAGAAAAGAGGTGTAGTCAGTTGAGAGGAAAAACACAGAAATTAGAGGATATTAGAGTTTTATCTCAAAGAACTGTATTATGCAAGCACTCCAAGAGCAATAGGAATGTTGTTACCAGGGAGATCAAGGCTGCAAACAATGATATATAAAATGGTATAACCACAAAGCCAGGTAATGATACAAGATGCTCAGGGTATTAAGGAAGTATTTAATGAGCACTATGGAGAGCTGTATAAGGAATCAGACCTTCTGAAGACAAAAGAAAAGGGAATGGTGATTAGGAACTATTTGCAGGCAATTAGTCTGCCAAATGTTTGAGATTGTTTAAAAGAGTTGTTGCAGAGAACAAGGTGAATGAATTGATAAAAAGGCAGAAGAAGAAGAAGAAGCCATAATTTAGTGATGGTATCCTAATGAGGTTAGGGAAATGGGACAGGCAAAGAAGGTAACAGTTTGGACCAGACTCTTTAATTGAGTGCTGAGGTATAGCTTTATACCTATGTCCTAGAAGAAAGACAGAATAGTTGTACTCCCAAAAACTGGGTGTGACCCTAGAAAATTGGGTTCTTCTCATCAATTTCAAAATTAAACCATAAACTTCAAAGTGCGTATGTCCATAACAACTGGTAGGTTAGCCACTATAGTGACAGAAGTGATACAGAGTGATCCATGTGGATTCATGAGGGGGAGAAAGACTTGGGATAATAATTTGTAGATGTTTCTGATAAGATATGAGGTGGTTAGAGAGGAAAAAGAGGTTATAATAATTTCAATAGATGCAAAAAGTCATTTGGCATGGTGGGATTTAAGCCACTCCAGTGTTATAGAGGGATAAAGTCCTAACTATGGTCCAGCTGTCCCAGGTTCAATTAGTGGCACAGGCAACTGACAGAATGGCAGGAAGGGAGAGTCATGCTCATCTCAGGTGGGAGGATGTTCATCGCTGATGGTCTCTTTGGGGAGGTGTGGTTCAAGGAGGGCAGCTGCCCTCAGACATAAGGGGTGAGCATGGTAGGTGAGGCAGGGACATGGGTAGGGGATTTAAAGAAAAAAAGAATGGAGATGGCCAAGCCCTCGAGACATGCTTAGGATCCACAGCCATCCCCAAAAATATCAGTGCAAGTCTGGGGGTAGAAGACAAGCTGGTAGACTAGCAATGGATGTGAGACACTGGGGATAGGTCAGTAAAATATTGCCCCACATGGGACCAAACAAAAAAGGAGATGGAATTTTCCCCCTCATTTTATTACACTGATAAAAGTATCAAGTCAAAAATGTAGATAATGGGGGGGGGGCTTAACTGACACACTAATGGAGCTCATGGCAGGGCTGTCCACTGTCACCTCGACTCTTCGCACTGTACCCAGAACACCTGGCCATAACTCTGAGATATTCAGGATTACATAGGTAAGTGGGACAGTCTACAGTTGAAAGTGGTGCTATATGCAGATGATATTTTGTTACATTACAAAGACCTGAGGCAGACCTAAAGACTTTGTTTCATATTTTAGTAAATTTGGAGAGCTGTCAGGCTATATGAATAGGGAAGTACAAAGCATGTACCAGTCAGTGCTGGATTTGTTAAGCAAAGAAACAGCTAAATTACTTAAAAAAGGAGAAAAAGAATGGATGCAAAGATAAAATAAAGGCAGTTGGGATACAGTTTATAAGTGATGTATAATGTTTACAACTACAGTTGTTTCATTTGTGTCTGTGATGTAAACTGTTTGTAACTAAAGTGATATCATTTTGTATGTTTTTCATTTATATAAATGTAAGATTGCCTTTCTCATATTTGTAAATTAATAAAGATGTTTGGGAAAAAAAGGCAGTTGGGATAAACATAAGGTGTGAGAAGGTATTACAAAGGCAATATCCTGGAATGGAGGAAAAGAATACAACAAAGTATTTAGGAGTATAGTAGGTACAAACATATGAACTGTCTCTGCAAATGACATACCTGGAGACTTTAAACTGAATTAAAAAACTATGCAGGTGGAAGCAGCAGAACTTAAGGCAAGATAATACAAGTAATTCAATAGCAAATAGTGCCACATATTTCTGAGGCAATCCTTCTGGCTCCACCACCCCTCCACTCAAGAAGTAAATATTGGGAAAACTTAAAGACAGGATATAAGGTTTATATGGGGAGCTGAAAAAGCAAGGGTAAGAGGAGAAAGAGTGATGGTACTGAGACAGGAAGGAGGGTCTTGGTGTACCACACATTAACTGGTGCATAAAAGGAATATGTCTTTATGGGTGAAATGTAATTTGGTGAGGTACTTCTCCAAATGGAAATGGATGTTATTGCAAAAGTTGCCATGTTGGTTAAGAAAGAAATGATGAAGATGATATGGAAGAGAGAAGGAGAAAGAATGTTCCATTCAATTTGGTTCTAATAAGAAGTGGCTAAATTATTTAAAAAGAGGAATTAAAAGAATGAAAGCAAGATATACTCACCAAAGGGGGGCTGGATACATAATAGTTACACCAAGTACATACCTCTCAATTGTCTCAATTGTTCAGAATTTCTCAGAATGTTCAGATTTTTGCCTCATATTTTTCTTCTGTTCCTCATAAAATTTGTGGGTTTCTGGAAATTGAGGATTGAAGTCACTAAATAATGACAGATATTTTAGTTTCAGACTTCATGGCTTAAAGAAAATGCATGACAATGCAAAATCTATAATCCAAGCAACTTTCTAAGTTCATATGAACAATATTTAAGATCTGTCCCTATTTTTGGGCCTTTGTCCCCCCATACTTCTTGCATTTGCCCAGATTTCTTGTGTTGAGGTTGATAAGTATGACCAGCTACTAGATGGCATTGCTACAGTACAGAGATCAGATACTCGGAGCAATTAAGTGGACGAGAGCATAATGACCTGGCAGGAAGCTACTTAGAATAGAATGTTCACTCAGACTATAAACATTAAAAGAAGACGGGAGTAGAAGACTGATAATGCAGAAAAGAATTGAGGATTTGCCAGGTTTAGTGAAATTGATATAAGCAGCTAGGATGAAAGTGAATTTAAGCAGAGGGATGTTAGCTCAGATATACAAAATAATGCAAGAGGAAGACAAAATTAGTCAAGAATGGAATTGCATGTTAGAAAGAGAAGTGGATGGAGAGTGGTGGGAGGAAGCATGTGGCATACCGTGCAGAGCAAATAACCCCAGATAGTTCAGAATATCTGCCTGGAAATGCTTGCAGAAATATTTTTATCCTCTGAAGATGCTTAGTAGGATGTTCTCTGCAGTTAGATTATGCTGCCAGAGAACAGAAGTGAAGCTGGATGCATGTGTTTTGGCTCTGTGATGGTTTAACCAGGATTGGAGAAGATTTAGAGAAATGCATAAGGGAATTAGATGAGCAGGTTGCATACCTCTCAACCTCTTAACACAAGAAATCTGGACAAAGCCAAAAATATTGGGAGAACAAAGACCCAAAAAATAGGGGCACATTTTAAATAATGCTCTTATAAACTTAGAAAGTAGAAAGAATAAAATTTGGTTGTGTGTTACCATGCATTTTCTAAAGGATATGAAGTCTGAAACTCAATTGTCTGTCACTATTTAGTGAATTCAATCCTCACTGATTTGCCTGAAAACCACATTTGTTGTGAGGAACAGACCAAAAATATGAGGCAAAAATCTAGACATTCTGTGAAACTCTTGACTTGATAGCTGAGAGTTATTGCAGGCTGAAATGCTGCCAATGGACTGGTATTTTTGGAGACTACAAACATGTGGAAATGAGTAACAGAGTAAAGGAGTTAATACGGATAATATTTTTACTGGTAAAACGGCTGATGACAAGGATATGGAAGGACAAAGAAAGCTCACTATAAATGAATTGATGGAGTTAGAAATTATTAGGAGGTACAATTCAGTATGTACTTGACCAGGCACTTGCCACAGCTGAATTGGCCTCATAGGTTCTTTATAAAAAAAAAACATGTAAATAACATGCCCTGTGTAGATCAACTAAAAAAACTATCTCTTTTCTCTGTCTCCTACCAACTATTAGGGGTGATCTATGTCTAACCTCTCAAATCCAGTACATTTGCAAGGGAAACTGCATGAGGACCACCCGATCTAAGGGTCTAAACCTGAGCTGTGACATGAACAAACATGCTGGAGAGACAGATATATGTCTCAGAGATTAGCTCTTTTCTGGAACAAGCTTCCTATTCATGTAAAGCAGAACCCTTCCCTAACCTTCTTCAAATGTAGTTTGGGTCAATGGATGGGGAATCATAAATCCACTCCTGAGGACGGCACCCGTGTCCTTTAAGGGCAGGGCAGCCCACAAAATATTTAAAGGCATAGGCACAAACCTAAGCCATCCTATTGTCCTTAGGGATTGAAATTCATGTAAGATTTGGGTAAAATGGCTATGCTTGTAAGACCTCTTGAGCCATTGGCCTAATGATTTCCTATGAACCTATGAACAAGTTTCTGTACCTTGGGGTTGTTTTAAGGGGGTGAATGTAAGCTAGGGTATGATTTACAGACTGCATCTATACATTAGGGACATAGGTACTAGTCCAGAGATGAATTTCTGATTAACCACTCATTAGTTCACGTTAGACTTAAATAGGGTTAGGGAAGAGCGCTGCTTCATATGGATGGAAAGCCTGTTCCAGAGAAGGGGAATTCTCTGAGACACATTCCTGTCCCTCAAGCATGTCCTACTTATGTCACAAGCCAGGTTTACGTCCCTAGATTGAGTAGTTATGATGCTATTTATTCTGCAGATATGCAAAAGGTCCACCAGAGTGGGATCCAAGGATGCTTTGCAAGCAACAGAGGATATGGCTTTGAGGTGATCTGCAGGTGGCATGTTTTTTATGCCTAGTATTCTTTTGAGTGGAACCTCTGTGGGTGCCCCAGCTGTTGCATGTGCCTGGTCCTGTACATTCTGCAGGAGCATTATACTCAATGACGTGTATGATGAGGGCCAAGTACAGTGGGATGATGAATTCCTTGGACTGAGATGCATGCATTAGCTTGTAAGCTGAGCAACATAGAATGATTTCCTTACTACCTTAGACAGATGTTTGTCGAAGGACAGATGTCTATCTACATACATCACCAAATTCATAACTACTTGGCCTACTCTTATATGTGAGTTACCAATGAGGTCATTTCCTAGGCTGTCTGCCTTGCCAAAGGGTACTATTTTGCATTTCTTGGAAATTAGTTTTAAGTCATGGTGTTGATACCAGTCATTTGTGTATTAGAACCTTTCTGCAGGGTGTTAATGTCTTAGGGGAATTCTATGACTGCTCCCAGTTTGCAATTGTTGGCAATCTTGATCAGCCAGAGACCCTTAATATTGGCCTTGACTTCTGAAAAGTAGATGGCAAACAGCATAATACCCAACACAGACCCTGAGGGCCTCCAATAGTGACTGGTTTCTTTGTGGAGGTGGTCTACCCATATCCTAACATTCTGTGTCCTATCTGACAGCCAGCCATCTTTACAGCATGTTGTGTAGGGGCTTATGCCTATATCCGTGAATTTGTTTACAAAACCTGAGTGTGTATTGTATAAAAGACCTTAGCCAGGTCAAACAAGGCAGTTTGCATTATTTTGCCCTCGGTTTAATTTCTCCAAGTCTTTTGGGTTTCTAATGCCATGATGAGAATGGACCCATACCTAAGTCAAAGTATGATTAAAAGTTGCGAAATTAGTGTTGCTTCAATTTTTGATGTTAGCCAAAAGTGCTCCTAGCAGCACCTGGAACATGTTCAGAATCGACTCCTTCTGCAATCCACATGGAGTTATATGTATCAGTAGCATATCTAAATAAGACTGTAATTCTTTTTTATATGACCTATTGTTCCCACCATATTGGAACTGACTGAGGTATCATTCTTCCACATTGCCCTCATTTCTGCATGCAAATCTTGGCATTTTATGACTTTGTGTCTCTTTGTACATAAAACACTGTAATCGCTGGCGTAGCAATTTCAATGATCAATGTTACTTTTGTCTTATTTGCCTGAACTACTATATCTGGTTTTCTCAGATCTGCTTTTTGAACTGTTGGTAATGGGTGAGCCCATGTGATAATCATTCTCTATAATGTTTTGCGTCTCATGTTTCCAATACTTCTCAGCTACTTCAATATTGTAATGTTTGCACAATCCCCAATGTAATAGCCTTGCCAGATTATTATGCCTTTCAGTATACAGGTCCTCTGCCATAAGGGTATCACATCCAGCAACTGTTTCCAGTTCTGTTTTTAAGAATCTGCATTTGTCTGTTTTTCCCACATGCTCACTGGATTTTGTAAACCAATGTGTATGTAGTCCACTATCCTGGGCTGACAACATTAATCTTTCATCTTTTAGTTTAAATTCACCTTTCTTCAACCATTCCTGCATTAGATCCTGACCAATATGAAATTATTCTAGGAGTTTTTTGTACTTGCAACTATATTTATACCTTTTCCACATTTCTTGCCTTCTCAACTGATCCTTCTCCTTATAGTCTTTCTTTCGTTTTCTTGGCACATTCAGTTTCTGCATGATTTTTATCTACTTCTGGTTTGGTTTCCATTCCTGATTAACACAGATATGATTCTGCTAACCTAAGCAAGTAAGTCATCTTAGACTTTTTCTCTCCATGTTTCAAAATTTTCACTATGTTTGGATCTGATGTGGTCAGCAGATATGTATGTAGTCCGACAATTTCAAGGAGGCCCATACCCCCTTTAGAACGAGGAATATATAATTTTGGTATACACTAATTTTAATATATCATTTGATAAGCATGAAGCATTTTTCTTTTTTCCTGTCCGACTGATCCAATACCTTTTGGAGTTAGTCATTCACCCCAAAACTGTAAGATACAACATGAAGAGCAAATTGGTTTATAACTTGGGCTTTGTTCCTAGATGTCAGGGTTGTTTTCAGTATTAATTTTAGTCTAAAATGTTCCTTACTGCGTTTTGTTCGCATTTGTCCATGTTTTATTGTCGATCCTTCATCAATTCCCAAATATTTATACACTCCCTCCTGATGAAGTTCCTTTATATCACATTCCTGTCCCCTACAAATATTTTCTTTGAGCTTTCCGGCTTTTGATGTTACTTTTGCTCATTTAGCCAAACCAAATTACATTCTTATATCATCTGAGAAAGTTTTGACCACTTCCAGTTGTGCATTCAGCTCCTCATCTGAAGAACTATACAGTTTTAAATCACCCACTACAAGAAGATGAAAAGTCTTTACACTTTGTTGTTTTCTGGGAGCTAAATTGTAACCGTGACCTAATCTGTTAAGTAGACTGCTTAATAGGTTAAGGGCAAGACAAAAGAGCAATGGTGACAAAGAGTCACCATGGAATATGCCCCTTTGAATTTTTATCCCTGGAATAATAATTTGTCCTTTATCATGGCTTAGCTGCAAAGTGGTTTGCCACTGTTTCATGGTCATTGTAATGTAACCAATCACTGTATGGTGTACCTTACACATCAGTTAGCACTCTTTTATCCATGAATGTTCCATGCTATTAATTGTTTTTGTAATCTTTGCATTACATACTTAAATTAATCCCCTTTTTACCATTCTCCATTCTGACTTTATTTAACAACAAATGATCCTTTGTTCCATATGACTTTATTTTTTACTCTTTTGTTTTATTGCCATTATTGAGTTTTCTTCTAAATGATTGTAAATTCTGCCAGCATCAATTTCAGTATATATTTTATACATTGTTGAAAGGCAAGTTATTGGGCTATAGTTTTTAGGATAGCTTGCAGGTTCACACTTAAGGAGCAGTATCATTTTTCCTGTTGTTAGCCAGGCAGGTGCCTGTTCAGGGTGCACATATAAGTAGTTCTTATTCAGGGCTAAATGTAAAGATGTTAATACTTTTAGCCAGAAGTTAGGTTCTGCATCTACGCCTGGGTTTTTTCTATTAGGAGCTTTTCTTAATTTTCTTTCACTTCCTCTGGCCATTATTTCATCATTTGTCATATCATGTACATTTCAGCTTTTTACTGTTTCTTTTGCTTCTTCTATCCATTCACTATCCTTATTATATTCCACAGGATCTTCATAGATAGTTCTACAAAATGTGTGGTATTTCTATTCCTTTTGCTTTGCTTCCATATTCTCTATAAAACTTTTTTGGGTAATCAATAAATTGCTTTTTTGTACTTTTCCTTTATATTTATTTGCATATCTTCTAAGTTTTTTGTCTGTGCTGTTATCTTTAGTTTATTATTTGCAATAGTGTACAATAAATCTGGGTCTGTTCTAATACTATGGGTTGCTTTTATCACATCTAACATTCTAAGTATTTTGTTGATTTGTTCCCTTTTCTATATTCGTCTAACAGTGACACTTCTTGTCTTAATTGCTTTATAGTTTTCTCTACGCAATGCTTTCATGATGGCATTTGATTTCTTTGCTTGCATTCCCTTATTGCCCTATAATTTTGTCATAAGATTTTATCTGTTATTAATTTAGCTGCATGGCAATATATCCTATTTGCTTCTGTTATATCACATGAATTTCTGTTGATAGTCTTGACTACTTTGTTCATTTGTTTTATCAGACTTTTAACATTTTGTGTCTTATTGACTTTCTGTAATCTACTTACTTCATCGATGTTAATAAGGTTATCTATCTTTATTAAATCAAGCAACTCTTACTTTAGATCATTTTCTTTTAAATTGAGGACACATTGTTTGTTCTCCATTTCTTGCAGGCATTCTACAGAAAATTTCAGAACAACTTCCTGGGACATATTCTCTTCAGCTGCATCCTGCATCATCCATTGCTTTTTCATATGGGAGCTCACTGGCCAAACACTCCACAACATTGACTGCGTCAGAGTTGCCACCATTTTCTGTTCTTTCCCTTACTGTGCAATTCCAAATTAACATTTGTACTGGTTTCCTACTGAAGGCTCCAGAGTATCTTCATGTGGCAACTGGTCAGGTGCTTCTGTTCTACCTGCTCTTCTGTAATTTGGTAACTCACAGTTCTATCATGTTGTGATGTTACCAGAGTTGGTGTTTCTACACTAAATCCTTCACTTCACAGGTAATCCATAACTTCAGTTTCTATTTCTTTAACTTCTCCATTACTAACTCTCTTTTCTACTTTTCCCTTTTGTTTTATTTTCTGTTGTAAAATTTTTCATATCCAGATGCCTTTGCCTGTATTTCTCTTATATTTGATGCTGTTTTTGTATTGATTAGTTTTGCTTTCTCCTTTGCATAAATATTGCACCATAGTAAATCTCTTCTTCTTTCCCATGTCCATATTTCTTCTTCAGATATCTCCTGCTCCAACTGTTTCTCCTTACTTCGGGGACTCATTGTTCCATCATGCTGTGACATGACCTGTGTAAGGCTTTCTATCACTCGCAGGTACTCTATAACTTCAGCTTCTATGTCTTTAACTTCTACTTTACTAATCTTCTCTTTTTTATCTTCCCCCTTTGTGTCTTATGTTTTGTATTGTGAAATTTTCCATATCTGGGTGCCTTTGCCTGTATTTCTCTTCAAATATTTTTGAAGCTTTGAAGCTGATTTTTTTTGTATTGATTAGTCACCATATCAGATCTCTCTTTCTTTCTTTTCCATGTCAATGTTTCTTTTTTATACCTTTCAAAAATCTCTAGTTTTAGTTTTTTATATTTTTATATATCCTCAGTTGCCTCTTTTTCTATTCAGTTCAAGGTTTCTTGGTCTATATCATGTCTTTCATGACTATGTTGTATTAATGAACACAAATTTGCATTTGAAGCTCTTGATAGTTTTTCTTATGCAAGTATTTTTCTTTCCTCTAATTTATCTCTTAATCTTTCTGAATATCTTCTGTCAGGAAAATGTTGAGCCTTCTTGCATAATAGTAACAATATGTAATTTATTTCTTATCAACAGTCCGCTCTTTCATCTTTGTGGCTCTTTTTTGGCCTGATAGTTTTTGTGTTTTTTGTGGACTATTATTTCCTTCTACAACAAGGGGGTCATCCTCCTCCCGAGTCTGGCCTAACCCCGTTGTAGGAATGTTTCGGTATCTTGAGGATTCTAGACTGTCATTTTTTCCAATTCTGGCAGCAGTGCACCTACCAGGATTGGGCACTTTTTTCCTGAGACTTGTTCACCCAGCTTTCTTTTTTTATTTTTTAACCTACCTCTGTACATTAATAATACAGGTGGTAGTCCTGGGGTAAATGTTCTGTTTCCCATCCATAAATCTTAGTTGCCCTTAAATATAGACAGGGATTAACTTTGCTTTATGTGGATGGGGAGGTGTTCCACAGCAACAGTATCCTCCAATTAATTTGAGCTAGTTACTTAGTTGGCAACAATGCCCAATTTGTTCAAGAGGTGCAATTTATTAAACAACTTTTTCCTAGATCAAGAATACACTGTAGCTGAACTTCACAAGATTATTGATGGAGTATTAAAGGATTGTTTAGAAAACTTTCCTCCTATTTTAGTTCATCCAATAGTGATTAGTCAATGTAACAAGTCTGACATTTGATTGACAAGTCTTTAGGCTTTAGCCTTTCCAATAGTTATGTACACCAATGGTACAGAAATTAGAAAAAATATTAGTTCAATTTGGAAATTTATTTAGGTAATTTTGAACTTTCTAATATTTTAGAAGATCATCCTAAGTTTGTTTTTAATAATTCTTTGAATTTAAAAACTTTGTTAGAAAATGATCCTGGTAGGGATAAAATTTGGGGGGGAAATTCAGCTGGCACTTTTAGTTGTACCAACTGTAAACAATGCAGATTTATGAGCAATTCAAATTTGGTTTATTTTGAACATCTGAATGATACTTTTGTAGCTAGAAGCACATATGCTGTAGTTCCATTATAATATATTTAGCAATGTATTGTACATGCTGTACATGTTCTGCATTCTATATTGGCAAAAGCATTAAATAATTACATTTTAGGGTAAAAGAACATTGTGTGGCAATTAAAAACAAAGATTCTATGAATGCATTAGTGAGACATAGTTTGGAATGTATGTCCTTCAGGAAGTTCCAGTTTTTTGTTCTGGAACAAATTAACTTAGACCAATTTGTTAGGGGGTGAATCATTTTCTTGAAGACAGGGAATTAAAATGGCAATTCAGCTAAGGGCTGACAAACTCCCTGGCCTTAATGAAAGTATTAACATCAAATGCCTTCTTAAATCAAGGGTAATCTAATAATAATATACAGTCTTTTTTTATTTTAGGTTGCATATATATTATTTATTGTAAATTTTTTATAGCAAATACTTTTTATGTGTAGGTGAGATAAAAATAGAAATATTTGTTAAGAGCTTTTAACAATCATGGGACTTTTAATAGAACAGGTTTTTGGTCAAGTGTATTTTATATTAATGTAATTGGGTCTTTTTGAATCACTTTAGTGGGCTTTTGTATACTTAAGGTTGATTGTATAGGTTACTATCTATTCTGAAGAAGTTTCAATTAAATAAAACTTGGGACGAAAGCGAGCAAATAAATAGTATCAATTCCTTTGATGGTTTTGTTTTTGCCCATTTTTGCCTGTGCTTTACAGTTTGTTTTAAGTTTCCCTGAATTCCTAGTGGTTGTATGGCACAAAATTCACCGTTTTGTTCTCAGTTAGTGGTTTTTACCTTGGTACAGATTTTTTGTCATTGAAAGCAAATATACTTTTCAATGATAAATTGCAGAAAATGCAATAAATAACAAGAAAATACAGAAGCAGACCTTTTATGTTACTTTAAATTTAAAGTACTTAGCTAAGGCTGCATAGCACCAGATGCAAGCGAAAAATTCTGAGAACAGACATGAGGATGCCAAGTGTTTATGAGCTCTGTGGAAATGAGCCTAGAGTCATGCAAATGCTCCAAATTTATAGACTCAAAAAAAGCCCTCTGGCCAATGAAACAATCTCATTTTAAGTCTTTCTGTGTGATTTCCCACTCATACAGTCCAGACTACCTTCTACTGCCACTAGAATTGTAGTCCCGGTCTTCTTAATGTAAAACCCCACTTCAGATAACCAAAAGTAAGAAAATGCCAGATACAAATCAAATAACTAGCTACAACAATTATTTTAAGGTGATTTCAAGCCAGCAATGAAGAACATGTACACTTTCATGTGAAAGGCCGAGTGCCTATGAGGTAAAAGTGCAGTGTCTGTGCGTTATTTATCAATGACAAGAAGCAACAGTCAAATCATAGGCCAAGGAAATCTGTGTCTCTTTAGATATGATGTAGAGTAAGCATTACATGTCAATCACAGCTACTGTTGTAGACACTTTTTTGAATCTTGCAATGTGTAATAAATGTCTGGTCCTTCAAAAGGGAAATCTTAGTTCCAGCCTTCATACTCTGCTCTTTTCTGCATGTGCAAATACTACTACATGACATTACTCATATATTATTTAAAGATGGACTTCATTTTCTACAAACATAAGAAATCAAAAATACTTCATAGTAGCTCAGACCCTGCCCAAGACTATTTAAAAAAATGACAAGTGATTTCTCCAAATTTAAAAATTATCCTAATCATTATTATTATTGTTTAACACTATTTATATTCTATACATCAGTTACTCTAAGCCATCTGTGTTCATTACAATGGTCATTTATTTTTTTAAGATGCAAAAGGCTAAAGTTCTTTTCAGAGGTGTTGCTTTCAAGGCGGGAGTAGCTATAAGCCAATGTTTTTGTAAAACTGCAACATAGTGACTGCTGAAACTTGTCTTGGATAAAAGGTGCTGGTTAATAAAAAGAAGTAACCTTTGTGACTGAATTCTGTTCTGCCAAGACCCTCAAAGCAAGTTTTGTTATTGTATGTCTCTCCTGTCCCATAGAGTATGATATGCCTTTATGTACAGCATTATAAAGAGACTTACCTTTTATATTCCACACCACAGAAGGATTCTGTAAGTGCAATATCAGTCTATACGTCTGTTCCATATTTCCGTATTGTCTGAAAAATCATTCCAGGTTCAAATGATGGCTTTACTCTGGCCACAAGAAGACTGCAGTATTTTTAAGATTCCACCCCTTTAATTTCTGCCAGATTTCATGTTGCAATAATCTTGTTAGGCATGTGATCCAGTACCACCATGAAGTCTACATACCTGATTTTGCCCATATCTACTGGGTGAAAGTGTTTTAAAATTAGGGCCTTAAAACATTCCCCAAACAACAATAAACCCAAGATTACATGAAGATGTCCGCAATGAAGTAAAATGGTCTTTTAAATGAATACACAAATTTCAGCTCCACATTCGTTCCTCTGTTGTTAGAATGACAGATTAAGATCCACAAATAATTCCATTGTATACCTCCACTAGTTTCTAAATGTTTACTTCTTATAATTGCCTAGAATATTGTCTCCTTTGGCAACACTATCTGACATAACAGCTAGATGTTGGTCCAAAAGAGCATAAGATGCAATCCAAATCTTTGCAGATACCTCCAACATCATGGTGAAGTATACAGCTAGCTGTTGAAGCATTCCTCCTCATATTATTTACTTTGATACCCTTCTCCTGTAATTGGCTCTATATGGTCTTCAAAGTCTGTTAAGGCACCACAGAAACAGTAGGGTAGCTTTTAATGGCCATGGACAGGAATGGCTTCACCCTATGCATATTCTGTCCACTTATGTTTCTATTTTAGTGAGTCCAACATTTTTTTATTAAAATGGGCAAACAATTACCATTTATTTCAACCTACCATGGTTTGTCACCATTTTAATGAAGATTAAGATTTTAAATTTCTGGTTACTGCTGTATACCTCTAATATTCAGGAAAGCTTAGAAGAGCTTCCTCCTATCCTTTCTACATAAAGTATGATTATTTCACACTTTACTGCCACCTTTATGCTTGTGGTCGCAGTCATTGTAGCCTAAGTAGGTAAGACAATATTTTCCTTTTCCTAGCTTTAAATTGCAGCTCACACTCATGGATTCCCAAGTATTCCCATGCCATTTTAAAGATATAGTCCTTAAAATATGTCTTTGAGTTTTTGAGGGTTGGGGTTTAGCACAACAGTTAAGATGTTTATCTCACAGACACATAGTACAGGGTTTGATTCTTACCTTTGTAGAAAACTAGCTAGACTTAAAATGGCACAACAGCAGCTAACTTAGTTCTTACCTCTTGAGTCTTCCCTAGGGCTTCAATTCAGTGGGTCATTTCTGAAAGAGCTCCACTGACAACCAGCTAGAGTCTACTCCTAAAATTCTCACACCACCTTAGTTGACTTCTTTCAATCAGAAGGAACACTTTCAGTTTTCTAAGACTCTACCAGACAAATTCTTTCATGTTTTCATGTAATAAGCCCAATGATCCTTTAGAGAAACCGAATTTCTTAATTTTGTAGCCACAGTATTTTTCTTTTGGGCACTACACAAAGTGTATGACTGTAGGTGAGGCTTTTGAAGAAGGATAATAAGAAATCAAAATCTTTGTCAAAAATGTACCTTCCTCTTCATCACAGCAGATTGGTTTGGTACTGAGAATGTCACATGCCCTTTTGCCATCATTTAAGAATACCAAAATGTACTTAAACTCCTCCAGTAAAGATACCATCCCCCAACTATCTTCATGCACCCTACAACTCACATAGACACACACACACACACACACACACACACACACACACACACACACACACACACACTTGAAGAAAACAATCCTCTTTTTTCTAAGAAAGTAGTATGACTCAGGTTTGCCACTTTTTACATTGGTAAAAAATGGAAAAAGACATACACCACCTATAACCTCGACTATCCCTGATCTTTCTCTGCCCACTCCACCCACTTTCACGACATAGATTGGTGCATCATTAGGGGTGGAATTTTTTCTTTTCTTCTTTTTTTTTTAGTTTATTTACTTAACATTTGTTGACTGGGAAAGTCCAACTAGGAACAGAGCCTATTTTCAGCGGAGGTGCGGGGAGAATCATTCTAGATGCATGTCTTTGGAATGTGAGAGGAAACCAGAGTACCTGGAGGAAACCCACGCAAATGCAGGGAGGACATGCAAACTCCACACAGAAGGCACCCCAGCCGAGAAATAAACCGAAGAACCTCTTGCTGTGAGGTGACAATGTTAACCACTGCACCACTGCTCCACCCAGAGAATATAATCTTGGACTCATCGGCATCATGTTAACGATGCTTTTCATAAAAAAAAAAGTAAGTCCAGTGTTGCTTTTCTTTACAGCCTCTGGCATTTCATTCATGATTCTAAGAATACTGGAGTTTGTACAGTGTCTTCTAGACTACAGGTCAATTATTTTTGCTGAAGGCTATAATATATACTGATTGTGAGGTACACTATCAAATAGCTTATTATGAAAAGGCAAAGGCATGAACTGCATTCACTTCAGCAACTTTACTGAAAGACTTGGATTATGGCAGTCACACATCATGCATTCCCTTATGGCAGCATTCAGTTTTAAAGACATTTATATAATATCCTATACCCTCTTTCTTTATAAAAATAAGAAAGATGCTCTACTAGCAAAAAGAAAAAAGTAAATTATGAAACTATATAGAGTTGCTTGTGGTAACTTATATGGATATTGATCTGGCCTTTGACCAATACAAGTCCTCCACAGTTAGGAAGTCATTTTATGTAGCATAACTTGTAAGTAAGGGCATTGCATCCTGGTCCATGGAGGCTACTGTCCTTTGGTGCCCACAGAAATTGCTTACCAAAAGAATCCAGGAAGTCCAACACATGAATTATGGGGACCACTTAGATAACTCCTTATTCCCAGTCTCCTACAGACTGCTAAGGGGTGACCTCTGCTTAGCCTTTAAGGCCTCCTCAGACCCTGTACTGATGAACCTACTCCATATCTGCAAAAAAACATAGTATCAGAAACACCGAGTCTAAGGGTTGTAACCTTTCCAGTAATCTGAACAGGACACTCTGGAGAGACAGATACATCTCACAGAGGCTTTCACTTCTCTGGAACAGGTTTCCCATCCATGTAAGTCAAAGTAGATGTTGGGGGTTGGGAGGATGGCCTAATGGTTAAGGTGCTTGCCTTACAAACACAAGCAGCAGGGTTTGAGTCTCACAAGGGATAACTGGCTAGGTTTAAAATGGCTTGCAAGGGCAGTTAGCTTAGTACTAATCTATGAACCTATGAACCTAAGTACTTCACTGACCAAATTCAAACATAATTGGGGCAAATGGATATGAAATGGTAAATGTATCACTGGGGTGATACCTATGTCTCTGCTCTACAGAGGATGCTGATATGCTATAAAACTGTAACTTGACTATTCACGATCTATAAGGGAAGAAGAAGCACTTGAAAATTCAGCTTAGCTAGACCTAAAAAGGCCCCAAAACTGTTAGTCTGTTATATTTTTATGTTTCAATGTTTCTGTAAGGAACTGCACTGATAAAAAGCCAAGTATCTGGAGAGGTAAATTTCTATACTAAAAAACTGACAAGTAATAGTCCATGCCAGGTGAATGGTCACATTTCTTCATTAGATTTTTAATTGTATACAGTGGCAGATTAATTGCAGCTTGAACTCCAGCCAGTATTCAAACCCTGAAACCACCCCACACACATTTTTCAGCACCATGCATAAATGCGTATGTTCTTTTAGATTCAACTTCCTGATAGTTTCAAATGTATATTTATGTACCAGATTGTTTTACATTATATGCATTGTTTAATAAATCATTATTATTTATCAAAGCAAAATTGGTTGAGTGTGTTTCAAGTTTGTATTCTTTCAGCAAGACTGTAGCTGCAAATAAACACTAACTACATTTTCTTTTTGACTAGGAGATGTAACTAAACAGTGTTTCATACTACTAGTTTCCAAATCAAACAGATGACTGGGCAGCAGGGTCAGTTTTACATGTTTTGGGGACTCCTATCAGAACTACCATTTGTAGTGCTTACAGGAGAATAATGGAATCAGCAGAGCCATGACATAGTTAAAGGAGATGGCCCCCCCAAAATGAGTTAACAGATTTAATAAAATCAGACAGCCCTAACAGGGTTGAAAGGGACAGGGAAATTATATTAAGACAGCACTGATAAATCTATGTGAGAGCATTGCAACTACAAACTACCAATATATAAAACTCAAAAGGATGCATTATTTACCTACACAGATATCAGGCTTTCATGCATGCTTTATGAAAGGTTTGCTCTATCTGTAGTTAAATAAAATTCCATTTTTTTATTTTGTTTCAATTGATTAGTTTTGGGCACTATGGCTGAGAGACACATTTTTTAAGAAACATGCATTTAAACTGTTCCTGATTGTTAGGGACATCCCTGATTTTGGCTCAGTATTTTGCTCTGTGCGTCCTAATCCCTCTTAAAACTGACAATTTGTGAGAAATGGTGCTGGATTGCACATAATAAATAATAGCAATAAATAAACTTGTAGACTTCATGCTTATTCACATTCTCTTATTTTGTCAACTTCTTAGGTTAATAGTATTAATATATTTTTTTAGGTATCCTGATCATTTCAGGATTTGTCTTTCATTTTAGATGTAACATGTTAACAACTATGTTGAGAACTGTACACCAACCATTTTTTTGTCAACAAACCAGTCTGGCCATCATAGAAACTCATTATATTTAATTATATCATACATTCTGTATTTCCCATTACATTAGAACACCTACTACTGAGCAGTCTAACTGAATTCCATATTGTATTCAGATTATCTGGTTCTGTATAACACCTGCTCAGTTACTAACTCCATTAGACCAAATGTATGTCCAAATTTTCAGACATTCATGAAACCATACCTATCAACTTTCTCTGGTTTTGCTTAATGTCCCAATTTTGACTCAAATATTTGTCCTGTCCATTATAAAGTTTTTGATTTTCTGAAAATTATTGAGGATCACAGACAGTCCATAATGCTAGACATTAGAGTTTCATGCTTTTTATTGTTCATAAAATGCATCCTGATGAAAAACCCATTGTTCTATTAACTTTTTAAGTGAATTACCATACTATTTAAAAATGGGCAGCCACGGTGGTGCAGAGGTTAGTGTTGCCACCTCACAACAAGAAGTTCTCCAGTTCAATCCTTGGCTGGGGTGCCTTCTGTGCAGAGTCTGCATGTCCGCCCTGTGGTTGCGTGGGTTGGGTGCTCTGGTTTCCAACCACATCCCAAAGACATGCTGTAGGGGGACTGGACACACTAAATTGGCCCTAATCGTGAGTGCATGCATGTGTGTGCCTTCTGTGGAAGGTTGGGCACATGGCTGGCAATTCGACATCGTAAAACTCCACTGCCAATCATGAGCAGACAGTGATCCGCTGTGGCGACCCAAACTGGGAAAAGCCGAAAGAAGAAGAAGACCATAGTATTTAAAAATGTCCTGATTTTGGACCTTTGTTTCCCTATTATTTTGACACTGATCAGAATTCTTGAGCAAACAAACTGTGAATTACGCCCATGGCTTATTTAATAACTATGCATTGGAAATTACTAAAATGCTGCAGTTTGTTTTATACATCTGTTCCACTGACTGTATATACCTGGGTCTGTGTCAGTTGTTCAAGATGTCAAACTTACCGCTTATCTCATTTCTTCCTTAACAGCTGAGACTCACCTGTTTGATAACTACATCACTGACTCCATCAGACAGCAACCAGCATGAACCAGGAAGTGCCATCCAGAGATTTCAGTTTGCATGTACATTGTCTGTGTTTAAGTGTTTAAAGCAACACATTTTTTCAAAAACATTGAAATTTCATTTATAATAATTGAGTCATAGTTATATATAATATTTTCATGCAACTGCAGTTAAATTACGCTTAAAATTTAGATACAAAAATATTGTGTAACGTCTGTCTGAATTTCATTAATTTAGGTGGAGTTATCTAATAACAATTTTTTAATTTAGTCTAATAATTGTAAATTTATTTTTAAACATTTGATCTCATAGTTATAGAATGTATTTCCTTTTGACATACAATGGTGGATAATCTAACAAATTCACAAATGCTTGATGGGAAAAAAATTTAAGAAATGACATGTTGGATCACTAACAGAAAACACAAAGACATTGGAACACACACATGATGACCTTTTTGGAATGATAAACATTTTGCCATTACTCAAGCTTTCAATCTGGCATAAGCTCTCCATCAGGAACTATTAAGTTATACAGTATCTGACATCAATGACTTAATTATCCTGATGAGGGGCTCATGCTAGCTCAAAAGACTGAGTCTTTTCAAAAACTATTTTAGTCCAATATAAGGTATTACAACACATCTGTGTTCCAATATGTTTGTGTAAATGTTTTACTTTTCCATTTCATAGTGGTCACATTCCTTGTTATTGCTAATAATACCCAAAGCAAAGAGTATAATGAAGGATTTATACAAATAGGAGTTGGAGCATTTGCTAATATCATACATTCAGTTTATATGCACCTATCAAACCAAAATGTCCCAAAGAAAGACTGGATATCATCCCAAAACTTGTTACTATTTTCATATTTTATAAATGTGATACCAGTCAGCCTTTATATATATATTTTTTTATATCTGCAGCATGCAATTTCATTTGTTTTAAAAATGTTGCTGATTTTATATGGATAATGTACACTCAATGTAAATATTACAAAGTAAAAACTTTTCACAAGAAACTAAATGTTATAAAAACCTATACAATTTAAAATTAAATATTTGCTATTATTATAAATGTCCTTTAAGTTATAAAGAGTAATATAATTTCAGGATTTATTACTAACTTTGATGTCAAATCCTAAATGTAATTTATACAGTTTAGACAAAGATTGTTTAAATCTGCACTACATCTTATAATTATGGCAAAATAATATAATATTTTTATGATTTTTTTCTCATTTGCTGTCATTAGATTCTTCCTTTTCTCAAGGTTTGTTCTTATATTAAATATAAACATCCAGTTTACAGATTCCATATCAAGATTTTGCAAGATTATATATGATGACTTTCACAATTTAGGCAAGTAGACCTAAATAGAAAATTATTTAATTTTAAATCTAAAATGTTGCTAAAAAACATTGTTTTCAATAAATACTACTGAATTTGCTATTGCAAATAGAGTAAATAACCATGTCTTTGTAGTGGAGTTTTTAATAATTTGTTAACATATTTTGATTTTATCAATCTGCTGGGTGAACCACTAAGATAATTTTTGATTGCATATAGCATTTAGGTATCTATATTGTATAAAGAAGATGAAAAAGGTCTAAATCATCCCATATATGAATATAAATTAAATTCTACTATCATACAATTTGTCTAATCATAAAAGGACAGCTTTAAACACTAAAGCAAGAGCATATCATTGTATGTTCCAGTATTCACTTCCTGCCTTATTCCATGGCCTAATATGATTCACATTTGCAGTCCTAGCATGAATTGTTTAAGCTGCAAGAAACCTAATAAAATCTTGTTAATTTTCTTCACCTTTTCATTCCTATTATGAACACAGTTTTGGTTAATAAAATCATTTTAATAAGCATTACTCTATCTCCAAAAGTTATTCCATTACTTTATTATAATCATATGAAATAATGGAATCTAAATTAGCTGAAATGTGGATCCATAGATATTTGATATTAGTTGTAAGAAAGCCAAAATTAAATTGGTTTAGTAATTTTTGTCTAAGGTCTGGTTTATACATAAGAACTCTGTTTCTCTTTCACTGAATTTTTCACTTGAGATTTTTCAAGCAGCTTAATACAGCAATAAATTTCTATAAAGTATTTATTTATGTCTTTAAAAGTTAGTTAAATTTCATCTGCAAACACTTGGGTGTTGCAATAGGATATTTAATTTAGCTTGAAACCCTCTATTGTAACATTGTTTCTATTATAGCCTGAAAAAGATTCAATAATTAATGCAAAGATTATGGGTAAAGTGGCAGCCCTATTTAGCATTTAAAACTATATGAAAGGAAAGCGCCAGTCTTAAAGAAAATGTTAGAGTTTTTATACAAATTCTCTAATATTGGGATGAAACTTTCTGGAAAACTTTAAATTTCTAGTGGATTGAATAAGAATTGCTAATCAACTAAATCAAATGATTTTTCTAATCAAGTCTTACAAATATTAATTGAATATGTATTGATTTAACATAGTCCATGATTGTCATAAATATTTAAATGCTGTATTCAGTTCTTCTATTTATGATAAATTCTGTTTGGTATATATGTATCAGATAATTTACTCATTCTTTTAATCTTCTTGTAATTATTGACACAAATATTTTATAAGATCTGTTTGAGACAGCAGCAGATCTATATGAAGAAACGTTGGCTTGTTTTTAATTGGTGTTTCTGTGTAATAGTTCCCAGAAGGTAGAATATCACCACCTCTTCGTACTGGTAAGTATACTTTTTTAATAAAAATATAATACTGTTAGGTAAAAATCTGTAAATTTCAGAAAAAAAGGCATTGCTATTTTTAAGTGTTTCACTTGTTCTGTAATTCTGCTAATGATGTTTTAATAAGTGTGTTGCTTGTTTAAAATTGATTTTCCTTTTGATGTTATTTCTTAAAAATGTATCTAAAATCTTCTTCTTTCTGTTCTAATACATTTTTATTTATCTTCTCACAGTAATTATTAAAATCTGTAAAATTTCCTCTTTTTCTGTTTTCATATGATTTAGAATTGACCAAACATTCAAGCCTATTAGATTTACTAATTATTTTCTACCTGCTTCTTAATCTTTGCAAATGTTTAGAGGTTGCAGCATATGAATGCAACTTAACTGTTGCTAGAGCTAGTTGTGCTTTATGCATTAAAATACTTTCACATTTTATAAGTTAACTCTATCTTTATTGTCTTTTTGTAGTTAAAGTTTCTCAGAAAGTAACCTCTCCTCTTATTACATCATTTTTATTATTTTAAATAAATGAATCTTTAAATAGTCACATAGTTTGATGTCACTCTACTGAATTATTACCTTTCAGGTCCATATTTTGCTCAACTTCTTTAGCTAGCCAGTCTTTAATATTTGGTTGGGTAGATAGATAAGCTGGGATTCTAGTAAATAATGGGAAAATTCTGGGATCCATTGTGAGATTAAAGCATTTAGCATTTGATTAGATAATGGGCAAAGTATAACAATCACTTTATCCAGTTTGATTTGCAAATCAAATTATATAAATATATTCCATCTATTCTTACTTGAGTCCCAAATCCATAAAAAGAGTGAGTAAAAAAAAACAATGAACCAGATTCATTAATGCCTATACTAAATGTACACAATCTATATTCAAGGACATCCCTTGCACATTTTTGTGCTTTCTAGTAACTCAGAAAGTTTACACTAAGTGTATATGTAGTCTTTACTTTATTATAACCTTTCTGAATCCTCCTCAATATTTAAGGCTGCAAGAAAATCAGTAGGAAAACTAAAATTAGGAGGAAAAAGGTGTAAGTTATGTTTGTGTTGTGTGTTCACTCAGAACAGTGCAAATGTAGTGTAGGCGTTAATGCATCCCAGGGAATCAGTTTACCTTCAAGTTGGCATTATATATTTGAGGTTTTGGTTTCCTTTTGTTTTTAAGTACTTTAGCAGAAGCAGGAATGTTTGGTTCCTTCAGGGAACTTGCATCTTTTTTATCTTAAATACAATTAAAATCTCCATGTAGATTGAGACTGCCTCTCCTTTTTTTAAAGATAAAATATTTCTTAGCTGCTTTTGTTTTACCTCCTGGAAACCAATCTATATAATTCCTATTGTATAAATCCTTCTATTAAGCTCCAGAATGACCATTGATAACATCCATTATTGTCTCAGAATATACAAATAAAACGTTTTACATGACTACTAATTTCTTCCATATAATAGCTGTTCCTAACTTCTTTTCCTTGAAAGTTGCTGCTACCACAACAAGATTATATTTATTACTTAAATCATTAATATCCTTTTCTAAAAGTTGTGTTTCCAGAGGTAGAACTATGTTTGTTTTATTTATTAAAAACTGAATATCTTTTACTGCCACTATTGATGTCATTAACATTAACTGATTAAGATATTCATTTTTCATATTTCAGTTTTCATTTCTTACTGGCACTAATATGCCAGCAATTACATGAAATGTTATCATTCTGCTAATTTCTATTTTCAGTGTGTTTATATTAATTAATTAATTAATTAATTAATTAATTATAAAGGATATGTAACTTTAAAATCATAAATAATAAAGCAGAATTACTTAAAATCTACAAATTTTAAAATCTACAAAACAGTTAAGTATAAACAAAACCCTGAAATCTATGGAAACCTTCCTAAGTCAAGGTTAGCTAACTAAGCTGACTAAGCCATCCTAA